>NC_073272.2:0-7500 GCF_029289425.2 Pan paniscus
CTAACCCTAACCCTAACCCTAACCCTAACCCTAACCCTAACCCTAACCCTAACCCTAACCCTAACCCTAACCCTAACCCTAACCCTAACCTAACCCTAACCCTAACCTACCTAACCCTAACCCTAACCCTAACCCTAACCCTAACCCTAACCCTAACCCTAACCCTAACCCTAACCCTAACCCTAACCCTAACCCTAACCCTAACCCTAACCCTAACCCCTAACCCTAACCCTAACCCTAACCCTAACCCTAACCCTAACCCTAACCCTAACCCTAACCCTAACCCTAACCCTAACCCTAACCCTAACCCTAACCCTAACCCTAACCCTAACCCTAACCCTAACCCTAACCCTAACCCTAACCCTAACCCTAACCCTAACCCTAACCCTAACCCTAACCCTAACCCTAACCCTAACCCTAACCCTAACCCTAACCCTAACCCTAACCCTAACCCTAACCCTAACCCTAACCCTAACCCTAACCCTAACCCTAACCCTAACCCTAACCCTAACCCTAACCCTAACCCTAACCCTAACCCTAACCCTAACCCTAACCCTAACCCTAACCCTAACCCTAACCCTAACCCTAACCCTAACCCTAACCCTAACCTAACCCTAACCCTAACCCTAACCCTAACCCTAACCCTAACCCTAACCCTAACCCTAACCCTAACCCTAACCCTAACCCTAACCCTAACCCTAACCCTAACCCTAACCCTAACCCTAACCCTAACCCTAACCCTAACCCTAACCCTAACCCTAACCCTAACCCTAACCCTAACCCTAACCCTAACCCTAACCCTAACCCTAACCCTAACCCTAACCCTAACCCTAACCCTAACCCTAACCCTAACCCTAACCCTAACCCTAACCTCCTAACCCTAACCCTAACCCTAACCCTAACCCTAACCCTAACCCTAACCCTAACCCTAACCCTAACCCTAACCCTAACCCTAACCCTAACCCTAACCCTAACCCTAACCCTAACCCTAACCCTAACCCTAACCCTAACCCTAACCCTAACCCTAACCCTAACCCTAACCCTAACCCTAACCCTAACCCTAACCCTAACCCTAACCTAACCCTAACCCTAACCCTAACCCTAACCCTAACCCTAACCCTAACCCTAACCCTAACCCTAACCCTAACCCTAACCCTAACCCTAACCCTAACCCTAACCTAACCCTAACCCTAACCCTAACCCTAACCCTAACCCTAACCCTAACCCTAACCCTAACCCTAACCCTAACCCTAACCCTAACCCTAACCCTAACCCTAACCCTAACCCTAACCCTAACCCTAACCCTAACCCTAACCCTAACCCTAACCCTAACCCTAACCCTAACCCTAACCCTAACCCTAACCCTAACCCTAACCCTAACCCTAACCCTAACCCTAACCCTAACCCTAACCCTAACCCTAACCCTAACCCTAACCCTAACCCTAACCCTAACCCTAACCCTAACCCTAACCCTAACCCTAACCCTAACCCTAACCCTAACCCTAACCCTAACCCTAACCCTAACCCTAACCCTAACCCTAACCCTAACCCTAACCCTAACCTAACCCTAACCCTAACCCTAACCCTAACCCTAACCCTAACCCTAACCCTAACCCTAACCCTAACCCTAACCCTAACCCTAACCCTAACCCTAACCCTAACCCTAACCCTAACCCTAACCCTAACCCTAACCCTAACCCTAACCCTAACCCTAACCCTAACCCTAACCCTAACCCTAACCCTAACCCTAACCCTAACCCTAACCCTAACCCTAACCCTAACCCTAACCCTAACCCTAACCCTAACCCTAACCCTAACCCTAACCCTAACCCTAACCCTAACCCTAACCCTAACCCTAACCCTAACCCTAACCCTAACCCTAACCCTAACCCTAACCCTAACCCTAACCCTAACCCTAACCCTAACCCTAACCCTAACCCTAACCCTAACCCTAACCCTAACCCTAACCCTAACCCTAACCCTAACCCTAACCCTAACCCTAACCCTAACCCTAACCCTAACCCTAACCCTAACCCTAACCCTAACCTAACCCTAACCCTAACCCTAACCCTAACCCTAACCCTAACCCTAACCCTAACCCTAACCCTAACCCTAACCCTAACCCTAACCCTAACCCTAACCCTAACCCTAACCCTAACCCTAACCCTAACCCTAACCTAACCCTAACCCTAACCCTAACCCTAACCCTAACCCTAACCCTAACCCTAACCCTAACCCTAACCCTAACCCTAACCCTAACCCTAACCCTAACCCTAACCCTAACCCTAACCCTAACCCTAACCCTAACCCTAACCCTAACCCTAACCCTAACCCTAACCCTAACCCTAACCCTAACCCTAACCCTAACCCTAACCCTAACCCTAACCCTAACCCTAACCCTAACCCTAACCCTAACCCTAACCCTAACCCTAACCCTAACCCTAACCCTAACCCTAACCCTAACCCTAACCCTAACCCTAACCCTAACCCTAACCCTAACCCTAACCCTAACCCTAACCCTAACCCTAACCCTAACCCTAACCCTAACCCTAACCCTAACCCTAACCCTAACCCTAACCCTAACCCTAACCCTAACCCTAACCCTAACCCTAACCCTAACCCTAACCCTAACCCTAACCCTAACCCTAACCCTAACCCTAACCCTAACCCTAACCCTAACCCTAACCCTAACCCTAACCCTAACCCTAACCCTAACCCTAACCCTAACCCTAACCCTAACCCTAACCCTAACCCTAACCCTAACCCTAACCCTAACCCTAACCCTAACCCTAACCCTAACCCTAACCCTAACCCTAACCCTAACCCTAACCCTAACCCTAACCCTAACCCTAACCCTAACCCTAACCCTAACCCTAACCCTAACCCTAACCCTAACCCTAACCCTAACCCTAACCCTAACCCTAACCCTAACCCTAACCCTAACCCTAACCCTAACCCTAACCCTAACCCTAACCCTAACCCTAACCCTAACCCTAACCCTAACCCTAACCCTAACCCTAACCTAACCCTAACCCTAACCCTAACCCTAACCCTAACCCTAACCCTAACCCTAACCCTAACCCTAACCCTAACCCTAACCCCTAACCCTAACCCTAACCCACCCTAACCCTAACCCTAACCCTAACCCTAACCCTAACCCTAACCCTAACCCTAACCCTAACCCTAACCCTAACCCTAACCCTAACCCTAACCCTAACCCTAACCCTAACCCTAACCCTAACCCTAACCCTAACCCTAACCCTAACCCTAACCCTAACCTAACCCTAACCCTAACCCTAATAACCTACCCACCCCTAACCCTAACCCTAACCCTAACCCTAACCCTAACCCTAACCCTAACCCTAACCCTAACCCTAACCCTAACCCTAACCCTAACCCTAACCCTAACCCTAACCCTAACCCTAACCCTAACCCTAACCCTAACCCTAACCCTAACCCTAACCCTAACCCTAACCCTAACCCTAACCCTAACCCTAACCCTAACCCTAACCCTAACCCTAACCCTAACCCTAACCCTAACCCTAACCCTAACCCTAACCCTAACCCTAACCCTAACCCTAACCCTAACCCTAACCCTAACCCTAACCCTAACCCTAACCCTAACCCTAACCCTAACCAACCCACCCTAACCCTAACCCTAACCCTAACCCTAACCCTAACCCTAACCCTAACCCTAACCCTAACCCTAACCCTAACCCTAACCCTAACCCTAACCCTAACCCTAACCCTAACCCTAACCCTAACCCTAACCCTAACCCTAACCCTAACCCTAACCCTAACCCTAACCCTAACCCTAACCCTAACCCTAACCCTAACCCTAACCCTAACCCTAACCCTAACCCTAACCCTAACCCTAACCCTAACCCTAACCCTAACCCTAACCCTAACCCTACCCTAACCCTAACCCTAACCCTAACCCTAACCCTAACCCTAACCCTAACCCTAACCCTAACCCTAACCCTAACCCTAACCCTAACCCTAACCCTAACCCTAACCCTAACCCTAACCCTAACCCTAACCCTAACCCTAACCCTAACCCTAACCCTAACCCTAACCCTAACCCTAACCCTAACCCTAACCCTAACCCTAACCCTAACCCTAACCCTAACCCTAACCCTAACCCTAACCCTAACCCTAACCCTAACCCTAACCCTAACCCTAACCCTAACCCTAACCCTAACCCTAACCCTAACCCTAACCCTAACCCTAACCCTAACCCTAACCCTAACCCTAACCCTAACCCTAACCCTAACCCTAACCCTAACCCTAACCCTAACCCTAACCCTAACCCTAACCCTAACCCTAACCCTAACCCTAACCCTAACCTACCCTAACCCTAACCCTAACCCTAACCCTAACCCTAACCCTAACCCTAACCCTAACCCTAACCCTAACCCTAACCCTAACCCTAACCCTAACCCTAACCCTAACCCTAACCCTAACCCTAACCCTAACCCTAACCCTAACCCTAACCCTAACCCTAACCCTAACCCTAACCCTAACCCTAACCCTAACCCTAACCCTAACCCTAACCCTAACCCTAACCCTAACCCTAACCCTAACCCTAACCCTAACCCTAACCCTAACCCTAACCCTAACCCTAACCCTAACCCTAACCCTAACCCTAACCCTAACCCTAACCCTAACCCTAACCCTAACCCTAACCCTAACCCTAACCCTAACCCTAACCCTAACCCTAACCCTAACCCTAACCCTAACCCTAACCCTAACCCTAACCCTAACCCTAACCCTAACCCTAACCCTAACCCTAACCCTAACCCTAACCCTAACCCTAACCCTAACCCTAACCTAACCCTAACCCTAACCCTAACCCTAACCCTAACCCTAACCCTAACCCTAACCCTAACCCTAACCCTAACCCTAACCCTAACCCTAACCCTAACCCTAACCCTAACCCTAACCCTAACCCTAACCCTAACCCTAACCCTAACCCTAACCCTAACCCTAACCCTAACCCTAACCCTAACCCCTAACCCTAACCCTAACCCTAACCCTAACCCTAACCCTAACCCTAACCCTAACCCTAACCCTAACCCTAACCCTAACCCTAACCCTAACCCTAACCCTAACCCTAACCCTAACCCTAACCCTAACCCTAACCCTAACCCTAACCCTAACCCTAACCCTAACCCTAACCCTAACCCTAACCCTAACCCTAACCCTAACCCTAACCCTAACCCTAACCCTAACCCTAACCCTAACCCTAACCCTAACCCTAACCCTAACCCTAACCCTAACCCTAACCCTAACCCTAACCCTAACCCTAACCCTAACCCTAACCCTAACCCTAACCCTAACCCTAACCCTAACCCTAACCCTAACCCTAACCCTAACCCTAACCCTAACCCTAACCCTAACCCTAACCCTAACCCTAACCCTAACCCTAACCCTAACCCTAACCCTAACCCTAACCCTAACCCTAACCCTAACCCTAACCCTAACCCTAACCCTAACCCTAACCCTAACCCTAACCCTAACCCTAACCCCTAACCCTAACCCTAACCCTAACCCTAACCCTAACCCTAACCCTAACCCTAACCCTAACCCTAACCCTAACCCTAACCCTAACCCTAACCCTAACCCTAACCCTAACCCTAACCCTAACCCTAACCCTAACCTAACCCTAACCCTAACCCTAACCCTAACCCTAACCCTAACCCTAACCCTAACCCTAACCCTAACCCTAACCCTAACCCTAACCCTAACCCTAACCCTAACCCTAACCCTAACCCTAACCTAACCCTAACCCTAACCCTAACCCTAACCCTAACCCTAACCCTAACCCTAACCCTAACCCTAACCCTAACCCTAACCCTAACCCTAACCCTAACCCTAACCCCTAACCCTAACCCTAACCCTAACCCTAACCCTAACCCTAACCCTAACCCTAACCCTAACCCTAACCCTAACCCTAACCCTAACCCTAACCCTAACCCTAACCCTAACCCTAACCCTAACCCTAACCCTAACCCTAACCCTAACCCTAACCCTAACCCTAACCCTAACCCTAACCCTAACCCTAACCCTAACCCTAACCCTAACCTAACCCTAACCCTAACCCTAACCCTAACCCTAACCCTAACCCTAACCCTAACCCTAACCCTAACCCTAACCCTAACCCTAACCCTAACCCTAACCCTAACCCTAACCCTAACCCTAACCCTAACCCTAACCCTAACCCTAACCCTAACCCTAACCCTAACCCTAACCCTAACCCTAACCCTAACCCTAACCCTAACCCTAACCCTAACCCTAACCCTAACCCTAACCCTAACCCTAACCCTAACCCTAACCCTAACCCTAACCCTAACCCTAACCCTAACCCTAACCCTAACCCTAACCCTAACCCTAACCCTAACCCTAACCCTAACCCTAACCCTAACCCTAACCCTAACCCTAACCCTAACCCTAACCCTAACCCTAACCCTAACCCTAACCCTAACCCTAACCCTAACCCTAACCCTAACCCTAACCCTAACCCTAACCCTAACCCTAACCCTAACCCTAACCCTAACCCTAACCCTAACCCTAACCCTAACCCTAACCCTAACCCTAACCCTAACCTAACCCTAACCCTAACCCTAACCCTAACCCTAACCCTAACCCTAACCCTAACCCTAACCCTAACCCTAACCTAACCCTAACCCTAACCCTAACCCTAACCCTAACCCTAACCCTAACCCTAACCCTAACCCTAACCCTAACCCTAACCCTAACCTAACCCTAACCCTAACCCTAACCCTAACCCTAACCCTAACCCTAACCCTAACCCTAACCCTAACCCTAACCCTAACCCTAACCCTAACCCTAACCCTAACCCTAACCCTAACCCTAACCCTAACCCTAACCCTAACCCTAACCCTAACCCTAACCCTAACCCTAACCCTAACCCTAACCCTAACCCTAACCCTAACCCTAACCCTAACCCTAACCCTAACCCTAACCCTAACCCTAACCCTAACCCTAACCCTAACCCTAACCCTAACCCTAACCCTAACCCTAACCCTAACCCTAACCCTAACCCTAACCCTAACCCTAACCCTAACCCTAACCCTAACCCTAACCCTAACCCTAACCCTAACCCTAACCCTAACCCTAACCCTAACCCTAACCCTAACCCTAACCCTAACCCTAACCCTAACCCTAACCCTAACCCTAACCCTAACCCTAACCCTAACCCTAACCCTAACCCTAACCCTAACCTAACCCTAACCCTAACCCTAACCCTAACCCTAACCCTAACCCTAACCCTAACCCTAACCCTAACCCTAACCCTAACCCTAACCCTAACCCTAACCCTAACCCTAACCCTAACCCTAACCCTAACCCTAACCCTAACCCTAACCCTAACCCTAACCCTAACCCTAACCCTAACCCTAACCCTAACCCTAACCCTAACCCTAACCCTAACCCTAACCCTAACCCTAACCCTAACCCTAACCCTAACCCTAACCCTAA
>NC_073272.2:912500-1020000 GCF_029289425.2 Pan paniscus
CGTGCCACTGCACTCCAGCGTGGGTGACAGAGCAAGACTCCGTTTCAAAAAAAAAAAAGGAACTGTATTTGCAGACTATGCCTCTGAAATGAGTTAATTTTAATCTATAAGACACTTAGGGCCGGGCACAGTGGCTCACGCCTGTAATCCCAGCGCTTTGGGGGGCTGAGGTGGGCGGATCACGAGGTCAGGAGTTCGAGACCATCCTGGCTAATGCGGTGAAACCCCGTCTCTACTAAAAATATTTTAAAAATTAGCCGGGCGTGGTGGCGGGCGCCTGTAGTCCCAGCTACTGGGAAGGCTGACGCAGGAGAATGGCGTGAACCCGGGAGGCGGAGCTTGCAGTGAGCCGAGATATTGAAGTAAGACGTGTCCGCTGGGAATAGGCCATCAATGCACGCACTTTGAGAACCCGAAACCCAGGAAGGTTTTCTCTGTGCCTCATTCTGTCTTTCTGAAACAACTCTGCCCAAATGGGAAGGCATCGGGGTCGGGGTAAAGTCACACACACACAGGCAGGGCTGGGTTTGGGGTGTGGGAGCCATGGATGGTGATAGGGTTTGGCTGTGTCCCCACCCAACTCTCCTCTTGTATTGTGGCTCCCACCGTTCCCATGTGTTGTGGGAGGGACCCAGGGGAGGGAATTGAATCATGGGGAAGGGGAAAGGGGAAGAGGGGGGTCTTTCTCATGCTATTCTCGTGGTAGTGAATAAGACTCACGAGATCTGATGGTTTTATAAAGGGAGGTTCCCTGCACACATGTCAGACGTGCCTTTTGGCTTCCGCCGTGACTGAAGGGCCTCTGCAGCCCCGTGGAACTGTGACTCCATGAAATCTCTACCTTTTGGAAATCGCCCAGTCTGAAGTAACGTCTTTATCCGCAGCATGAACACAGACTAACACAGCTGGGTTTTAAAAGTCCTCTCCCCTGTAATCCCAGCACTTTGGGAGGCCGAGGCAGGCGGATCACCTGAGGTCAGGAGTTCGAGACCAGCCTGACCATCATGGAGAAACACCACCATCTCTACTAAAAATACAAAATTAGCCAGACATGGCGGCGGGCACCTGTAATCCCAGCTGCTCAGGAGGCTGAGGCAGGAGAATCACTTGAACCTGGGAGGCAGAGGTTGCGGCCAGCCAAGATCACACCACCGTACTCCAGCCTGGGTGACAAGAGTGAAAGTCCGTCTCAAAAACAAATAAATAAACATAAAAGTCCTCTCTCAACAGACTCAATTTCAAGTTCAGATGAGGAACGGGGAAGCTGACGCTTGGAGATGCTGATTTTCCCCAAAGGATCCCAAAGCTCACAGACACCTTGGGACAGGATTTGGTTCGCATCCTCCAAGCCTTGTTCTCTGCAAGACAGACTTAGTGAGCTACCTCAGTTCTTTTGTTTTGTTTTGTTTCGTTGAGACGGAGTCTTGCTCTGTCACCCAGGCTGGAGTGCAGTGGTGCGATCTCGGCTCACTGCAAGCTCCACCTCCCGGGTTCACGCCATTCTCCTGCCTCAGCCTCCCGAGTAGCTGGGACCACAGGTGCCCGCCACCACGCCCGGCTAATTTTTTGTATTTTTAGTAGAGATGGGGTTTCACCGTGTTAGCCAGGATGGTCTCGATCTCCTGACCTCCTGATCCACCCGCCTGGGCCTCCAAAACTGCTGGGATTACAGGCGTGAGCCGCCGCACCCAGCCCTAAGTGTCTTATGTATTAAAATTAACTCATTTCAGAGGCATAGTTTGCAAATACACTTCCTCTTTTTTTTTGAAACGGAGTCTCGCTCTGTCGCCCAGGCTGGAGTGCAGTTGCACAATCTCACCTCACTGCAAGCTCCGCCTCCCGGGTTCACGCCACTCTCCTGCCTCAGCCTCCCGAGTAGCTGGGACCACAGGCACCTGCCACCACGCCCCGCTATTTTTTTTTAATATATATTTTTAGTAGAGACGGGGTTTTGCCACGTTAGCCAGGATGGTCTCGATCTCCTGACCTTGTGATCCGCCCGCCTCGGCCTCCCAAAGCGCTGGAATGACAGGCGTGAGCCACCGTGCCCGGCCTCATCAGATCTTATATTTGAATATGCACCTCATCCTCTCACTGTGAACAGGTATTTTCAGTTGCACAGAGTGAAGTGGACAGGAGCTGCGATGTAGCTGCTTTCTGCCCTTTTTCTCTTTGATGATCTTTGAGGGAAAAGAGTTAGGGACAAAATTAAAAAAAAAAACCACACACACACACACACACACACATATGAAAACCACGATTCTTCTTTTCTTGTAATCCCAGCTCTAAGCAGATTTAATGGCCCTGTTATTGCCAAGCGAAATTAAGTCCTTATGAAACAACTTACAAAGCGCCTTTGTAGATTCCATTTCTGAATAATCAGAAAAGGGTTTGGGTCGTGTCTGGGCATCTGTTCCTCGTTACCACGTTGCCTCTCTGAGTACAGGGTTCTGTTTTCATTAAACACCTACTCCAGTGGGGCCACGTTGGGTTTTGTTTTTTGTTTTTTGTTTTTTTCTTTTCTTTTCTTTTCTTTTTTTTGAGACGGAGTTTTGCTCTTGTTGCCCAGGCTGGAGTGCAACGGCGCGATCTCAGCTCACTGCAACCTCTGCCTCCTGGGCTCAAGCAATTCTCCTGCCTCAGCCTCTGGAGTAGCTGGGACTACAAGCACCCACCACCGTGCCGAGCTAATTTTTGTATGTTTAGTAGAGACGGGGTTTCACCATCTTGGCCAGGCTGGTTTCGAACCCCTGACCTCAAGTGATCCACCCGCCTCAGCCTCCCAAAGTGCTAGGATTACAGGTGTGAGCCACCACGCCCAGCCTTTTTTCTTTCTTTCTTTCTTTCTTTTTTTTTTTTCTTTTTTTTCATTCAAACAGGGTGGGGAGCTAGGGGAGAGATAGCATTAGGAGATAGCACCTAATGTAGGTGACGGGTTGACGGGTGCAGCAAACCACCATGGCACATGTATACCTACGTAACAAACCTGCACTTTCTGCACATGTACCCCAGAACTTAAAGTATAATAAATAAAATAAAGTAAAACAAATGTATAATATATAATATGTGGCTGAGTGCAGTGGCTCATGTCTGTAATCCCAGCACTTTGGGAGTCCAAGGCGGGCGGATCACGAGGTCAGGAGTTCGAGACCAGCCTGGCCAACATAGTGAAATTCCATCTCTACTAAAAATAAAAAAATAAGAAAATAAAAAATTAGCCGGGCGTGGTGGTGGGCACCTGTGATCCCAGCTACTCGGGAAGCTGAGGCAGGAGAATCGCTTGAACCCAGGAGGCTGAGGTTGCGGTGAGCCGAGATCGCGCCACTGCACTCCAGCCTGGGCGACAGAGTGAATTTAAAAAAAAGACAGAGAGACATGAGACCGTATGTCCACACTTAGCCTGACAGGCAGGATACTTAACCATCCGAGTGGTAACTGAGATGAAACGGGGGGTGGCGGGGGTAACTGAAGTGCAACCAGAAGGTCGTCGAGCTGAGAAATGGGAAGAAAAATGAGAAGAAATATATGGAGGGAAGGTGCGGTTTAGGAGCAAATATCTGGCCCTCACGTCAGATGTATATGCGACTCGCGGCAAGTTTATATATATCTAGAAAAGGACTACAGGTGCATATCCTCACACACAGCTAATTTTTATATTTTTGTAGAGAGGGAGTCTTGTTATATTGCCTATGCTGGTCTGAAACTCCTGGGCTCAAGCTATCTTCCCACCTCAGCCTCCCAAGTAGCTGGGACTACAGGTGCACACCACCACCCAGATAATTTTTATTTTTTTGTAGAGACGGGGTTTTGCTGTATTATCTATGCTGATCTGAAACTCCTGGGCTCAAGCTATCTTCCCACCTTAGCCTCCTAAGCAGCTGGGACTACAGGCACACACCACCACACCCAGATAATTTTTATTTTTTTGTAGAGACAGGGTGTTGCTGTATTATCTATGCTGATCTGAAACTCCTGGGCTCAAGCTATCTTCCCACCTCAGCCTCCCAAGTAGCTGGGACTACAGGTGCACACCACCACCCAGATAATTTTTATTTTTTTGTAGAGACAGGGTGTTGCTGTATTATCTATGCTGATCTGAAACTCCTGGGCTCAAGCTATCTTCCCACCTTAGCCTCCTAAGCAGCTGGGACTACAAGTCTCTACTACCACACCCAGATAATTTTCTTTTTTGTTTTTTGAGACGGAGTCTCACTCTGTCGCCCAGGCTGGAGTGCAGTGGCGCAATCTCAACTCACTGCAAGCTCCACCTCCCGGGTTCATGCTATTCTCCGGCCTCAGCCCTCACTCAGCCTCCCGAATAGCTGGGACTACAGGCACCCGCCACCACGCCCGGCTAATTTTTGTATTTTTAGTAGAGACGGGGTTTCACCATGTTAGCCAGGCTGGTCTTGAACTCCTGACCTCAGATGATCCACCCGCCTCAGCCTCCCAAAGTACTGGGATTACAGGTGTGCATCACCACACCCAGCTAATTTTTGTATTTTTAGTAGAGATAGGGTTTCACCATGTTGGTCAGGCTGGTCTCGAACTCCCCACCTCAGGAGATCCACCCGCCTCGGCCTCCCAAAGTGCTGGGATTACAGGTGTGAGCCACTGTGCCCAGCCTTGTTTTTGAGACAGTTTTGCTTTTATTGCTCAGGCTGGAGTGCAGTGGTGCGATCTCAGCTCACTGCAACCTTCACCTCCCATGTTCAAGCGATTCTCCTGCCTCAGCTTCCCAACTAGCTGGGATTACAGGCGTGCACCACCACACCCAGCTAATTTTTGTATTTTTAGTAGAGACGGGGTTTCACCCTGTTGGTCAGGCTGGTGTCGAACTCCTGACTTCAGGTGATCCGCCCGCCTCTGCCTCCCAAAGTGCTGGGATGTCAGGCGTGAGCCAACACGCCTGGCCAGTGTGTGTGTTTCACGAAGCTCCCTGTGATGACAAGGAGCTGTGGATGATGAAGAATCTTGTATTTCTCAGCAGCAGAATTTTCATGCCTTCATCTCCACGTTCTGTGGATTCGAAATGATGCCTCATCCGGGCCATTAATTTCAGCCCTTCTGTAGCCCTCCTTACACACGATAATCATGTCCATTTGGGCAGTGACTTCTCTAGATGGCATCTCACCAGAGACTAAGTACTGGGTGCTGACACCTGATAGGAAATTCAGTCCGCGGCAGTTAATATATGGAAACGCGATTTGTACTTAATCATCCCACTGGGAGTCCTAACGGCAAGTAAGTGGATGCAGGCATGTTAAAATGCACGGGTGGGTTACGGCAACCTCACTCGCCACGGGCGCTCTTCCCCGTAGACAGCTGAAGAGCTGAATAAATAAGGTACGTTTCCCTGGCGTTTGACCCAATGCCTGTGTCGTCTTCCCCCTCCCCGCACCTGCCAGACGATTAACACCTTTCAGGGAGGCTCACTTAACTATGCAGATCCACGGCTGGGATTTGCAGACTCTCATCCTGACGAGCATAGACCCCTGACACTCATTCTATTTACCGACACTGAGATCTCCTTTTTCATTAGAGTAGAAATTTGTAGGCGACCGGCTCCTTCACTGTTTAATATTAAAGGATCAGAGACAATGCCTGGGTGGGGTGGGGAGGGGGGTGTGACAATTTGCAGGGTGACTTACCCGGCTTCCTGTGACACCAGCTAATTGGAAGGGGCAGTAATGATGTTCTGTTTTGGTCCCTGGGACCCCAGGATGGGGCTGAGAGGGTGTTTTTAGAAGTTGGCCGTGCTTACATTTTTGAGGAACCTATGATTTTTTTTGGTTGACTTTATTCCTTTTTATTTAAATTTAAAAACACTTCAAAGTACAAAAATACAAGTGCTTCAAAACATACAGATGGGCCGTGCACAGTGGCTGACGCCTGTAATCCCAGCACTTTGGGAGGTCGAGGCGGGCGGATCACGTGAGGTCAGGAGTTCAAGACCAGCCTGGCCAACATGGTGAAACCCCGTCTCTACTAAAAATACAAAAATTAGCTGGACGTGCTGGTGCGCACCTGTAATCCCAGGTACGTGGGAGGCGGAGGCAGGAGAATCTCTTGAACCCGGGAGGCAGAGGTTGCAGTGAGCTGAGATCGTGCCACTGCACTCCAGCCTGGGCGACAGAGCGAGACTCCATCTCAAAAAAACAAACAAACAAACAAAATATAGATGGGTTTGTCCTAAATATAAACTTTCTTATTTCTTATATTTCTCCAAAAATCCCTCTTCATCCCTGTTTATGATTTTAATTCTACCATTTCTCTATAGATGTATACTGCTTTTATAATCATAATTTAAAATTTTATCCTGCGGGCTGTGAATGGTAGCTCATGCCTATAATGCCAGGACTTTGGGAGGGTGAGGTGGGCGGATTGCTGGAGCCCGGGAGAAATTTGAGACCAGCCTGGGCAACATGGCGAAACCTCCACTCTACAAAAACACAAAAACAAAAATTAGCTGGGTGTGGTGGCAGGCACCAATGGGCACAGCTACTAGGGAGGCTGACAGGTAAAAGTATCTCTTGATCCCAGGAGGTTGAGGTTGTAGTGAACTGTGATTGTGCCACTGCACTCCAGCCTGGTGGACAGAGTGAGATCCTATCTCAAAAAGAAGGAAGGGAGGGAGGCAGGAAGGAAGGAAGGAAGGAAGGAAGGAAGGAAGGAAGGAAGGAAGGAAAGAAAGAAAGAGAAAGAAAAACGGGGGAGGGAAGGAAAGAGAGACAGGAAGAAAGAGAGAAAGAAAGAGACAGAAAAAAAGACAGGAAGAAACAGAGACAGGAAAAGAAAAAAAGAAAATTTTATCTTGCAAGATTGCCTGTTGTATTTTTGTTTCGATAGCTCACTTGTTACCCGCTGATGTTATATTGTGTCTCTTTCTCCAAAGTATACATCGCTCTTTTTTCTTTTGTTTTGTTTTGAGACGGAGTTTCGCTCTTGTTGCCCAGGCTGGAGTGCAACGGTGCCATCTCGGCTCACTGCAACATCCACTTCTCGGGTTCAAGCGACTCTCCTGTCTCAGCCTCCAGAGTATCTGGAACTACTGGCGTTCGCCACCACGCCCGGCTAATTTTTGTATTATTAGTAGAGATAGGGTTTCACCATGTTGGCCAGGCTGGTCTCGAACTCCTGACTTCAGGTGATCCACCCGCCTTGGCGTCCCAAAGTGCTGAGATGACAGGCGTGAGCCACTGTGCCTGACCAATTTTCGTATTTTTAGTAGAGACGGGGTTTCACCCTGTTGGCCAGGCTGGTCTCAAAATCCTGACCGCGTGATCCTCCCTCCTTTGTCTCCCAAAGTGCTGGGATTGCAGGCGTGAGCCACTACGCCTGGCTTTTTTAAAATTTTTATTATTTATTTATTTTATTTTATTTTTTTTTTGAGAGAAAGTCTCACTGTGTTGTCCCGGCTGGAGTGCAAGGGTGTGATCCTGGCTCACTGCAGCCTCAACCTCCTGGGTTCAAGAGATCTTCCCACCTCAGCCTCCTGAATAACTGGGATTACAGGGGTGCACCACCACACCCAGCTAATTGTTAATTTTTCTGTAGCCAGAGTGTTGCCATGTTGCCTGGGCTGGTCTCAAACTCCTGGCCACAAGTGATCCTCCCACCTCAGCCTCTCAAAGTACTGGGATTACAGGTGTCAGCCTCCATATCTGACCTGAAATGCCATTTTTGAGTTACAAGACAGAGAGACAGTGGAGAGATTTACTTTTTTCCTTCTTTTTTAGACAGAGTCTCGCTGTGTCCCCCAGGCTGGAGTGCAGTGGTGCGATCTCAGCTCACTGCAAGCTCTGCCTCCCGGGTTCAAGCAATTCTCCTGCCTCAGCCTCCCGAGTAGCTGGGATTACAGGCGTGCACCACCACGCCTGGCTATTTTTTGTATTTTTAGTAGAGACGGGGTTTCACCATGTTGGCCAGGCTGGTCTCGAACTCCTGACCTCAGGCGATTCGCCCACCTCGGCCTCCCAAAGTGCTGGGATGACAGACATGAGCCTCCACATCTGACCGAAAATGCCATTTTTGGGTTACAAGACAGACAGTGGAGAGATTTACTTTTTTCCTTTTTTTCGTTTTTTTGAGATGGAGTCTTGCTGTGTCCCCAGGCTGGAGTGCAGTGGTGTGATCTCTGCTCACTGCAACCTCCGCCTCCCAGGTTCAAGCAATTCTCCTGCCTCAGCCTCCCGAGTAGCTGGGATTACAGGCGTGCACCACCACGCCTGGCTATTTTTTGTATTTTTAGTAGAGACGGGGTTTCACCATGTTGGCCAGGCTGGTCTCGAACTCCTGACCTCAGGTGATCCACCCACCTCGGCCTCCCAAAGTGCTGGGATTACAGGTGTGAGCCACCGCGCCAGGCCGGGATGTCTTTTTTCTTATTCTGTTTTCTATTTTCCAAGTGCACCAGGTTGATGATACCTATTTTCCTTTTCAAAAGAGGTGGGGTTATTGATTTTAAAAAGAAAGACCTGGGAAAAAACCGAATTGGATGTTTTTCTGTTCGCAGGATGAGGTTATAAGGCGGGAATTGACTCTGGAGGCAGGGAATTGACCCTGGACCAAACTGGGAACCAACTCAAATACAGCTGGGGTGAAAGCCCCCCTCCACGGCACACACCCAGCAGGGTGCAGGTCCGTGTATCGTTGCCATGGCAACACGCCGGAAGTACCGCCCCCTTTCCATGGCAACGACCCGGAAGTTGCCCCTCTTTCCCTAGAAATTGCTGTAGAGGGCCGGGTGCGGAGGCTCACGCCTGTCATCCCAGCACTTTGGGAGGCCGAGGTGGGTGGATCACCTGAGGTCAGGAGTTCGAGACCAGCCTGGCCAACATGGTGAAACCCTGTCTCTACTAAAAATAAATAAAAAATAAAAAATAAATTGCTGTTGCATAACCCGCCCCTTCATTTGCATGTAATTAGCGGCGGGTATAAATATGACTGCTGCTGTGGGCTCATTGCCTGTGGGGTAACCCAGCTCTGCAAGAAACAGCACCTTGCTGGGCTCAAGCGACCCTCCCACCTCAGCCTCTAGAGTAGCTGGGACTACCGGCAGGTGCCACCAGGTCTAGCTATTTTTTTTTTTTTTTGTATTATCAGAGACAGGGTTTTGCTTTGCGGTGACCTGAGATCGAGCCATTGCACTCCAGCCTGGGCAACAAGAGTGAAACTGTGTCTAAAAAATAAAATAACATAGCATAACATAACATAACATAACAACAATAAAAATAAAATAAAATAAAAAATACAATGTAAAATAAAATAAAAAATAAAAATATAAAAATAAAATAAAATATAAAATATAAAATAAAATATAAAAAAATATATAAAAATATAAAAATAAAATGAAATATAAAATAAAAAATAAAATAAATAAAATATAAAATAAATAAAATATAAAATATAAAATAAAATAAAATGTAAAAGTAAAATAAAAAATAAAATAAAATAAAATATAAAGTAAAACAAAATAAAAAATAAAAATATAAAAATAAAATAAAATATGAAATAAAAAATAAATAAAATATAAAAATAAAATAAAATAAAAAATAAATAAAATATAAAAATAAAATAAAATAATAAAATAAATAAAATATAAAATAAAATAAAATATAAAATAAAATCTGCCATCTCACACTCCCGACTCACCCTGAATTCTTTCCTGGACAAGGCCAAGAACCCTCCCAGCCTAAGCGTTAATTTGAGGGCCCACCTGCCCGACATCAGAGGCATATCTTGGTTGCAAAGGGTCCTAGAAAGAATACATTAAAGAAGGAGAGAGACTGGAGATTTCACTCTGGGTCAACTCTTCGTTGCTGCTTGGAAGAGACCACATCACATGCCATGAATCCCAGGTGTCATCTGCAGAGACTGTAAAAATATGTCTGAGGGATCCCAAAAAGGTTAAACACAGAATTTCCACAGGACCCAGAAATTTCACTTCTAGGCGTATAACCGAGAGAATTCAAAACAGGTGTCCAAATAGATTTTGTCCTCGAATGTTCAAAGCCACATTTTTCTTACTGGGAGGCGTTATGTGTCCAATTGACTGGGCTCTGAGGTGCCCAGATATTTGGCTAAACGTGATTCTGGGTGTGTCTTTGAAGGTGATTCTAGGTGCTGTGATGTTGGTCTTCCTAGGCTTTCGGACTGGAACTCACAGCACCAGCTTTCTTGGGTATGAGGCCTTCAGATTCACAGTGGAACTCACACCGTCAGCTCTCCTGGGTCTCAGGCCTTCAGACTAAGATGGGAATGCACACCCTCAACTCTCCTGGGTCTCTGGACTTCAGACTCAGACTGGAACTCACACTCTCAGCTCTCCTGAGTCTCAGGACTTCAGACTCACACTAGAACTCACATCCTCGGCTCTCCTGGGTCTCAGGCCTTCAGAATCACACTAGAACTCACACTCTCGACTCTCCTGGGTCTCTGGACTTCAGACTCAGACTGAAACTCACACACTCGGCTCTTCTGCGTCTCGGCCCTTCAGGAACTCAGACCCTCAGCCCTCCCGGGTCTCAGGACTTCAGAATCACACTAGAACTCACACTCTCGACTCTCCTGGGTCTCTGGACTTCAGACTCAGACTGAAACTCACACACTCGGCTCTTCTGCGTCTCGGCCCTTCAGGAACTCAGACCCTCAGCCCTCCCGGGTCTCAGGACTTCAGAATCACACTAGAACTCACACCCTCAGCTCTCCTGGGTCTCAGGCCTTCAGACTCAGACAGGAACTCACACCCTCAGCTCTCCTGGGTCTCAGGTCTTCACACTCACACTGGACTCACACACTCGGCTCTTCTGGGTCTCGGCCCTTCAGGAACTCAGACCCTCAGCTCTCCTGGGTCTCAGGACTTCAGACTCACACTGGAATTCACACTCTTAGCTCTCCTGGGTCTCAGGCCTTCAGACTCAGACAGGAACTCACACTCTCAGCTCTCCTGAGTCTCAGGGCTTCAGACTCACACTAGAACTCACACCCTCGGCTCTCCTGGGTCTCAGGCCTTCAGACTAAGATGGGAACGCACACCCTCGACTCTCCTGGGTCTCTGGACTTCAGACTCAGACTGGAACTCACACTCTCAGCTCTCCTGAGTCTCAGGACTTCAGACTCACACTAGAACTCACACCCTCAGCTCTCCTGGGTCTCAGGCCTTCAGACTCAGACAGGAACTCACACCCTCAGCTCTCCTGGGTCTCAGGTCTTCACACTCACACTGGACTCACACCCTCGGCTCTTCTGGGTCTTGGCCCTTCAGGAACTCAGACCCTCAGCTCTCCTGGGTCTCAGGACTTCAGACTCACACTGGAATTCACACTCTTAGCTCTCCTGGGTCTCAGGCCTTCAGACTCAGACAGGAACTCACACCATCAGCTCTCCTGGGTCTCAGGCCTTCAGACTGGAACTCACACCCTTGGCTCTCCTGAGACTCAGGCCTTCAGACTCAGACTGGAATCCACACCATTTGCTGTCCTGGGTCTCCAGCTTGCTGACCTTGTATCCTAAAGTTTCTAACACTTCATATTCACTTGAGTCAATTCCTTATTAGATAGATACATACATACATACATACATACATACATACATACATACATACAGAATCTCTTGTTGGTCATGTTCCTCTGGAGACCCTGATTAATGCATTCATAACAGCCAAAAGGTGGACCCAACCCCACACGCATCAGTGGTCATATGAATAAACACAATGTGGTAGATCCACACAGTGGAATATTACGCAGCCATGAAAAGGAACGAGGCTCTGATACAGGCTGCCGCGTGCATGAACGTTGAGGACACCATGCTCACTGAGAGGTGCCAGACACAAAAGACCACACAGTGTTTCCTTCTGTGAAATTTCCAGAACAGGAAAATCCACAGAGAGGGAGAAAGTGGATTTGGGGTTGCTAGGGGCTGGGGAGGAAGAAAGGGGAGTGACTGCTTAGTATGAGTTACAGGGTGTACTTTGGAGGACTATGGTGGTCTGGACCTAGACAGAGGTGATGGTTTCATAACCATCACCCATGTACTAAACGCCTCTGAATTATACACTGAAAAAAAAAAAAAAAAAAAAGGCCAGGCACAGTGGCTCACATCTGTAATGTCAACACTTTGGGAGGCCAAGGCGAGCAGATCACAAGGTCAAGAGATCGAGACCATCCTGGCCAACACGGTGAAATTCTGTCTCTACTAAAAATAGAAAAATTAGGCAGGTGTGGAGGCTCACGCCTGTCATCCCAGCACTTTGGGAGGCTGAGGTGGGCGGATCACCTGAGGTCAGGAGTTCAAGACCATCCCGGCCAACATGGTGAAAGCCCGTCTCTACTAAAAACACAAAAATTAGCTGGGCGTGGTGGTGCGTGCCTGTAGTCCCAGCTACTCGGGAGGCTGAGGCAGGAGAATCGCTTGAACCTGGGAGGTGGAGGCTGCAGTAAGCCAAGATCGCACCACTGCACTCCAGCCTGGGTGACAGAGCGAGACTCCATCTCAAAAAGAAAAATTGAATCGTTTGCTATGAAAATTTCACCTCAATGAAAAATAAAAATTAAAAGAGTATACTGATGGGGAAATAAGAGATTTAAAATTAAACACACCTGCTCCACTTCCCTCAACCCCAAGAACCGAGGCTGCCCGTCTCCTTTCCTTCGTGTTCTCCCTGCAGAGATGAGGCCGTAACAGAGAAGGCAGCTGTCACTGAGAAGGATCTCGTGGGCTGGAGGCGTTCAGCAGCGACGTTTTCCCGCTGTGATATCCCCATACCCCCTTCTTATTCTTGTGAGCCGAGCCATATCTTACGCTGGGCTTGATTCGAGACAAGTTCAGCTTGACAATTACAAAGGCAATGTTGGATGTTGTATTCCTGACAATGAGTGTTTCATAGGGTGAGACCGTCAGGCGCCTGGCAGTGACGGAATCACAGCGGATCACGACCTTAGCTGACATTGTAGGATTTCCGCCTGCTCACCGAATTATAAAGAGGAGTTTTGGGTGGAAGAAATCACCCTTTTTTCTTTTCTTCCTTCAGTCGGGCGTTTCTGGCAGCCAGGGTCCTCTTGTGAATGAAAGAAACGCTTTCCAACAATTGCTCTGTGTGTCTGTGACAAAAAAGACTCTGGGAGAAAAAGCTTTGCAGTTGACGTGGGCGCGGAGCACGAGGGCAGGCTTTGAAAGACTTCCCCGGCACGTCGGCTTTGGGGAAGTTCCACGTCGGCTCACACATGGCATTTTGGAGACTGCAGATCAATGACAGGGGACTGTGAAGGTCTTCCCTGCCAGAGTGCACTCTCTGTACAGGAAAGAGATCTCAAACCCCACGCCTGCAGGGATGATGGCTGGGGAGGAGGAGGAGGTGTGTAACATTGCAGACGTGCAGCGACGTCTGGGTCCAGGAAGATTCCACACATCAGGGGACAGTCCTTTTGATCTGCAAGATAAAGTCAGGTCTACAAAGCTCAGGAACAGCAGAGGTCTTCAGGGAAGCTTTCACTGTCCTTCTTTTGTCTGCCTTTGAGCTAGAATGAGGCGTGAACACTGCAAGCTTATTTCTCGGCCGGGCGCGGTGGCTCATGCCAGTCATCCCAGCACTTTGGGAGGCCGAGGCCGAGGCGGGCGGATCACTTGAGGTCAGGAGTTCGAGACCAACCTGGCCAACGTGGTGAAACCCTGTCGCTACTAAAAATCCAAAATAAAAAAAATTAGCTGGACATGCTGGTGTGTGCCTGTAATCCCAGCTACTTGGGAGGCTGAGGCAGGAGAATTGCTTGAACTTGGGAGGCGGAGGTTGCAGTGAGCCAAGATTGCAACACTGCACTCTAGCTTGGGCGACAGAGCGAGACTCTGTCTCAAAAAAAAAAACCCAAAGACAAAAAGCAAATGCAAGGATATTTCTCATAATCCAACCAAATTGTCCATATGTGTGTGTATATATATGTATATATATATTTTTTTTTTTCTGAGACAGGGTCTTGCTCTCTTTCCCGGCTAGAGTGCAATGGCACAATCATAGCTCACTGCAGCCTCAAACTCCTGGGTTCTGGAGATCCTCCTGCCTCAGCCTCCTGAGTAGCTACAATCACAGGCGTGCACATGCCCGGCTCAGTTTTTCTAATTTTTTTGTGGAGATGGGGTCTTGCTATGTTGCCCTGCCTGGTCTCAAACTCCTGGGGTCAAGCGATGCTCCTGCCTCAGCCTCTCAAAGTGCAGGAATTACAGGCATGAGCCACAGCAACCGGCCCTCTTAAATTTTTAATTCTGAGAAGCAAAGTCTAAGGTTTTGGAATTCTCAGCGTGCTGAGATGGTCCATCTGACATTATAATTATGTTTGCTGGGAATGGAGACCTGGTCAATGTTACTTATTGGCCTGAGAGTGTCCCAGAAGGAATAAACAAAAATCTGAATAATTCTGATTCTTCTGGAAGCTGCATTCCATTTTCTTTTTTCTTTTTTTTTTTTTTTTTTTTTTGTGACACAGTCTCGCTCTGTCTGTCAGCCAGGCTGGAGAGAAGTGGCGCGATCTTGGCTCACTGCGGCCTCCTCCTCCCGGGTTCAAGCGATTCTCCAGCCTCAGCCTCTCCCAAGTAGCTGGGACTACAGGCACCTGCCACCACACCCAGCTAATTTCTGTGTTTTTGCTTTTTTATTTTATTTTATATTTGAGATGGAGTCTCACTCTGTCACTCAGGCTGGAGTGCAACGGCGCGATCTCGGCTCACTGCAGCATCCACCTCCCGGGTTCAAGTGATTCTCCTGCCTCAGCCTCCCAAGTAGCTGGGATTACAGGCGCCCACCACCACACCCGGCTAATTTTTGTATTTTTAGTAAAGCAGAGGTTTCGCCATGTTGACCAGGCTGGTATCGAACTCCTGACCTCATGATCCTCCTGCCTTGGCCTCCCAACATGCTGGGATTACAGGCGTGAGGCACTGCGTCCGGCTAATTTCTGAATTTTTTTTTTAGTAGAGACTGGGTTTCACCGTGTTGGCCAGGCTGGTCTCAAACTCCTGGCCTCAAGCGATCCACACCCCACCCCCCGGCCTCCCAAAGTGCTGGGATTACAGGCACGAGCCACCGCTCCCAGCCTCATTTTCTTACTCTGCTAGATTTTACTCACAGGCGGGGCATGGGGGGAGTATGAATTATGTTAAGTAGATACCTTGTGTCAAGGTTCAGCTGAGAAAAGTGAGAAGCAGGCACTGGTTTGGTTTAAGGAAACAGGTCTGGTTGGTGCAAGGCTGTTGGTGGTGGCTTTTGCGTTCACTCTGACAACGGTTCTATGGTCCAACGTGGACGGCATTGTTTCCAGCTTGGAGTACGCGTGATGCTCTGTCAGGATTCACTGGCTCTCTGCCTTTGATGTCTTTTTATTTATTTTTTTATTTTATTTTTATTTTTGAGACGGAGTCTCGCTCTGTCACCAGGCTGGCATGCAGTGGCGCGATCTCGGCTCCCTGCAACCTCCGCCTCCTGGGTTCAGGAAATTCTCCTGCCTCAGCCTCCCGAGGAGCTGGGATTACAGGCATGCACCACCACGCCCAGCTAATTGTTTGTATTTTTAGTAGAGACGGGGTTTCACCATGTTGGCCAGGCTGGTCTCGATTTCTTGACCTCATGATCCACCCACCTTGGCCTCCCAAAGTGCTGGGATGACAAGCGTGAGTCTCGCTCTGTCGCCAGGCTGGAGTGCAGTGGCGCCATCTCGGCTCCCTGCAACCTCCATCTTCTGGGTTCAAGCGATTCTCATGCCTCAGCCTCCTGAGGAGCTGGGATTACAAGGCGCACACCACCACGGCCAGCTAATTGTTTGTATTTTTAGTAGGGATGGGGTTTCACCATGTTGGCCAGGCTGGTCTCGAACTCCTGACCTCATGATCCACCCACCTCAGCCTCCCAAAGTGCTGGGATTACAGGCTTTACCATCCACATGGAAGGGACTGGATGGACTGTCAGCCCAAATGCCTGGCCCAGAGATCTCATCCAAGTCCCAAAAGAGCCAGAACTGAAGAGCTTTCAGTTGTGAAGGACAGAAAGGTAGTTCTATGGGGAGGAAGAAATGACAGTTGTGTTCCCTTATCAATACCCACTACACAACAAACGTGTATCCAGTGCCTGCCCAGGACCTCTTGGCAGAGAATCAACAGGTGAGTAAATAAAAAATAATTGGGTGTGGCCAGGCACGGTGGCTCACGCCTGTAATCCCAGCACTTTGGGAGGCCGAGGCGGGCGGATCATGAGGTCAGGAGATCGAGACCATCCTGGCTAACACGGTGAAACCCTGTCTCTACTAAAAATAAAAAAAATCAGCTGGGCATGGTCGTGGGCGCCTTAGTCCCAGCTACTCGGGAGGCTGAGGCAGGAGAATGGCATGAACCCGGGAGGCGGAGCTTGCAGTGAGCCGAGATCGTGCCACTGCACTCCAGCCTGGGCGACAGAGCAAGACTCCATCTCAAAAAAAATAAATAAATAAAAATAAGTGGGTGTATTCCTTTGACCTTTTCTTTCCCCAAGTCTCAAACTTGGAATCCGCGATTTAAATCCTCAGTAAAACAACTCACTGCAAAAGCTGGGTGCAGTGGCTACCGCCTGTAATCCCAGCACTTTGGGAGGCTGAAGCAGGTGGATCATGAGGTCAGGAGTTCCACACCAGCCTGGGCAACGTGGTGAAACCCCATCTCTACTAAAAACACAAAAATTGGTCAGGTGTGGTGGCTCACACCTGTAATCCCAGAACTATGGGAGGCCGAGGTAGGTGGATAACCTAAGGTCAGGAGTTTGAGACCAGCCTGGGCAACATGGTGAAACCCTGTCTCTACTAAAAATACAAAAATTGGTCAGGTGTGGTGGCTCACATCTGGAATCCCAGAATCATGGGAGGCCGAGGCAGGTGGATCACCTGAAGTCAGGAGTTTGAGACCAGCCCAGCCAACATGGTGAAACCCCATCTCTACTAAAAATACAAAAAATTAGCCAGGTGTGGTGGTGCATGTCTGTAGTTCCAGCTACTCGGGAGGCTGAGGCGGAAGAATCGCTTGAACCTGGGAGGCAGAGGTTGCAGTGAGCTGAGATCGCACCATTGCACTCCAGCCTGGGTAACAGGAGTGAGATTCCATCTCAAAAAAAAAAAAAAAAAAAAAGGAAAACACATAAAATGGCTAAATTGCCCTCTTACAAAGCCTCAAGATGGTAAATTTTATGTCTCATGTGGGTTTTTTTTAACCTCAATCAAAAATTATGGAAACAAGATAAATACCAAAATTATATTGATAGGGTTTATACGGTTGTGACCCAAACAGTTGAATTTGTAGGGTTGTGACCCAGAGGGCTAAGATTCGTAGGGTATGACCCAGAGGGCTAGAATTCATGGGGTTGTAACCCAGGGGGCTAAGATTCGTAGGGTTATGACCCAGAGGGCTAGAATTCATGAGGTTGTAACCCAGGGGGCTAAGATTCGTAGGGTTATGACCCAGAGGGCTAGAATTCATGGGGTTGTAACCCAGGGGGCTAAGATTCGTAGGGTATGACCCAGAGGGCTAGAATTCATAGAGTTGTAACCCAGGGGGCTAAGATTCGTAGGGTTATGACCCAGAGGGCTAGAATTCATAGAGTTGTAACCCAGGGGGCTAAGATTCGTAGGGTTATGACCCAGAGGGCTAGAATTCATAGGGTTGTAACCCAGGGGGCTAAGATTCGTAGGGTTATGACCCAGAGGGCTAGAATTCATGGGGTTGTAACCCAGGGGGCTAAGATTCGTAGGGTTATGACCCAGAGGGCTAGAATTCATGGGGTTGTAACCCAGGGGGCTAAGATTCGTAGGGTTATGACCCAGAGGGCTAGAATTCATAGGCTTGTAACCCAGGGGGCTAAGATTCGTAGGGTATGACCCAGAGGGCTAGAATTCATAGAGTTGTAACCCAGGGGGCTAAGATTTGTAGGGTTATGACCCAGAGGGCTAGAATTCATAGGGTTGTAACCCAGGGGGCTAAGATTTGTAGGGTTATGACCCAGAGGGCTAGAATTCATAGGGTTGTAACCCAGGGGGCTAAGATTCGTAGGGTATGACCCAGAGGGCTAGAATTCATAGGGTTGTAACCCAGGGGGCTAAGATTCGTAGGGTATGACCCAGAGGGCTAGAATTCATAGGGTTGTAACCCAGGGGGCTAAGATTTGTAGGGTATGACTCAGAGGGCTAGAATTCATAGGGTTGTAACCCAGGGGGCTAAGATTCGTAGGGTTATGACCCAGAGGGCTAGAATTCATAGGGTTGTAACCCAGGGGCTAAGATTCATAGGGTTATGACCCAGAGGGCTAGAATTCATAGGGTTGTAAACCAGGGGGCTAAGATTCGTAGGGTTATGACCCAGAGGGCTAGAATTCATAGGCTTGTAACCCAGGGGGCTAAGATTCGTAGGGTATGACCCAGAGGGCTAGAATTCATAGGGTTGTAACCCAGGGGGCTAAGATTTGTAGGGTATGACTCAGAGGGCTAGAATTCATAGGGTTGTAACCCAGGGGGCTAAGATTCGTAGGGTTATGACCCAGAGGGCTAGAATTCATAGGGTTGTAACCCAGGGGGCTAAGATTCATAGGGTTATGACCCAGAGGGCTAGAATTCATAGGGTTGTAAACCAGGGGGCTAAGATTCGTAGGGTTATGACCCAGAGGGCTAGAATTCATAGGGTTGTAACCCAGGGGGCTAAGATTCGTAGGGTCATGACCCGTAGGGCTGGATTTGTAGGGTTGTGACTCATAGGGGTGGATTTGTCCAATGAAAGTCAAAGACTGTGGGAAAACTAATTCCTCTGTTTACACCTGGGTAGTGATTGAACCAGCCCACTCCACGCTAGGCTGCGTTCCGCCATGTTCATTTCTCTCAATGCATGCAGTTACTCATGTTGAGCATCGGGCAATCTTCACGCAGAGATTGCTCTTTGCTCCTTCCTCTCTCTTTGGCAATTCTCTTTCCATTGCGCAGTGAAACACTGGGGAACTTTATTTGCCATGTTTTTATGAGTGGTACTCAGGTTTTATGAGAGTCCCACAATCTTCCTGACATATGTCTTTCTGCTTTCAGACACCCATTTTTGGCATCCTTTTTTTTTTTTAATGTTAATTTACTTGGTATTCAAAAGTATGTCTCAAACTCAGGGTTGTTTCGATTTAATTTGAATTTTGCCTCCAGGTGCCATGGGAGACCCCCGGGCTGCTCCTGGGGCACTGTGAACGTGTGACGTGGGGAGGGAAACGAACTCCGTGTGCCAAGCCCTCCGGGTACGTAAAGCTCAGAGGAGCTGAGACCTGGTGATGGGCTTCATGGTGCCTTTGGAGGAAGCCCTTTGGGGAATGTGATATGTCCCTTTGAGCCAAAGAGAGTCTAAGGATTTGTGTTCTGCTCCAAGGAGTAGATATAGTTTGGGGGAGGGATTTGCTGAAAAGGGGAGCCATAGGGCTGGGACCTATAGCTGTAGGAATTATAGGCTGAGATCCACAGCTCTCTGGCATATAGATGGCTCGATCTGTGGGGCTAAGAGTTGTAGGGTTATGACCCATAGAGCTGGATTAGTAGGGTCGTGACCCATGGTACTGGGACTCATAGGGTTATAACCCAGAGGGATGGATTCGTAGGGTTGTGACTCAGAAGGCTGAATTTGTCGAGTTGTGACCCAGAGGGCTAGAATTTGTAGGGTTGTGGCCCAAAGGGCTGAGATTTGTAGGATTATGAGCTACAGGGCTAGATTCCTAGGGTTCTGACCCATGGGGCTGGGATTGATAGGGTTGTCACCCAAAGGGCCGAATTCATAGGGTCGTGACTCATTGTGCTGGATTTGCTGAATTTTGACTCAGAGGGCTAAGAGTTGTAGGGTTATGCCTTATAAAGCTAGATTGATTGTGTTGTGACCCACGGGGCTGAGATTTATAGGGTTGTGACCCAAAGGGCTGAATTCGTAGGGTCGTGACTCATTGTGCTGGATTTGCTGAGTTTTGACTCAGAGGGCTAAGAGTTGTAGGATTATGCCCTAGAAAGCTAGATTGATTGGGTTTTGACCCATGGGGCTGGGATTCATAGGGTTGTGACCCAAATGGCTGGACTTGTAGATTTGTGACCCAGAAGGCTACAATTCATAGGGTTGTGACCCAGAGGGCTAAGAGTTGTAGGGTTATGATGCATAGAGTTAGATTCGTATGGCTTTGGTCCATAGGGCTGGGATTCATAGGGTTGTGACCCAAATGGCTGCACTTGTAGATTTGTGACCCAGAAGGCTACAATTCATAGGGTTGTGACACAGAGGGCTAAGAGTTGTAGGGTTATGACACATAGATTTGTATGGCTTTGGTCCATGGGGCTGGGATTCATAGGGTTGTCACCCAAAGGGCTGAATTCGTAGGGTTGTGACTCATAGGGCTGGATTTGCTGAGTTGTGACTCAGAGGACTTAGAGGTGTAGGGTCATGCCCCATTGAGCTAGATTCATAAGGTTGTGATCCAAGGGACTGAATTCATAGGGTTGTGACTCCTAGTGCTGGATTTGCTGAGTTGTGATTCAGAGGGCTAAGAGTTGTAGGATTATGCCCCATAGGGCTGGATTCATATGGTTGTGACCCATGGGGCTGGGATTCATAGGGCTGGCATCTATAGAGTTGTATTCATAGGGTTGGAATTCAGTGAATGGAGCTGATTGGGGCTCGGTCATATTTGCTTGATTTTATAAGGCTAGAACTCATAAGTCTGGGGTCTGTAGAGTTGGGAATTGTAGGGCTGGACTCTATAGGGTTGGAATCCATACTGCTAGGACATGTATTGGTTTGACTCATATAAATGGATTTCATGAGGTTGATATCATACATTGAACCCCTTAGGGTTGATATATCCCTGAGTCTGAAAAGTATAGGGTTGTGACTCATGGGGATTACAGGTGTAGAATGGGTTTTAAACTGGACCACGAGTCATTTGAGTGATGCAGAGAAGAGCTCATAGCTGCAGCGGCTGGTGAGGGGGTGGGTTGGTGGGCATTAGTGTTCTGCTGGTGTCTTCTTCTTTCACATTCTCAATGTCAGAGGAGGGTATCAGGTGAGGTTGGAGGAGATGTTGGAGGCTGGCGGGGGAAACAAAAAATGTCTGATACTCCAGGAGGAGAGGAGAATGAATAGAAGGAAATATATGTATCATGGTTCTGGCCAGCAAAAAGCAGACCGTAAGGTTGGCTGCCATTGATTTGAAGTGAGACTCCTAGTTGGGTGCCATTGAAGTGAAGCTATTGGGGGTGCCCACAGGATATTCACGAGCTACATTGAGCCCTAGAGGTGTAGAGTAGGAGTGGGTTGAGATTTGGGTTATTCCAGAAACGTGCTTCATTTCTGGAGCAAGTAAAACAAAGCAAGCGTGGGCGCGCGTTGAGAAAATGATGGTGGCTATTGTCCACATGATGGGGACAAGGTTGGTAGAGGTCATTAGGGAATGTGCCAGAAGACCTGGTCAAGGTATCAGTTCTTTGGGGTTTTGTTGTTGTTGTTGTTGTTGTGTTGGTTTATTGTTTGTGTGTTTGTTTTTGAGATGGAGTCTCGCTCTGTCACCGGGCTAAAGTGCAATGGCGTGATCTCTGCTCACCGCAACCTCCGCCTCCCGGGTTCAAGTGATTCTCCTGCCTCAGCCTCCTGAGTAGCTGGGATTACAGGCGTCCACCACCACGCCCGGCTAATTTTTGTGTTTCTAGTACAGACAGGGTTTCACTATGTTGGCCAGGCTGGTCTCGAACGCCTCACCTCATGATCCGTCTGCCTCAGATTCCCAAAGTGCTGGGATTACACTCGTGAGCCACCGGGCCCGGCCAAAAAATGTACACAAATTTTTTTTTTGAGACGGAGTCTCTCTCTGTCGCCCAGGCTGGAGTGCAGTGGCCCAATCTCGGCTCACTGCAAGCTCCACCTCCTGGGTTCACGCCATTCTCCTGCCTCAGCCTCCCAAGTAGCTGGGACTACAGGCACCCGCTACCACGCCCGGCTAATTTTTTTGTATTTTTAGTAGAGATGGGGTTGCACTATGTTGGCCAGGCTGGTCTTGAACTCCTCATCTCATTATCCGTCTGCCTCAGACTCCCACAGTGCTGGGATTACACTCGTGAGCCACCGGGCCCGGCCAAAAAATGTACACAAATTTTTTTTTTGAGACGGAGTCTCTCTCTGTCGCCCAGGCTGGAGTGCAGTGGCCCAATCTCGGCTCACTGCAAGCTCCACCTCCTGGGTTCACGCCATTCTCCTGCCTCAGCCTCCCAAGTAGCTGGGACTACAGGCACCCGCTACCACGCCCGGCTAATTTTTTTGTATTTTTAGTAGAGATGGGGTTGCACTATGTTGGCCAGGCTGGTCTTGAACTCCTCATCTCATTATCCGTCTGCCTCAGACTCCCACAGTGCTGGGATTACACACGTGAGCCACCGGGCCCAGCCAAAAAATGTACACAAATTCTTTTTTTTTTTTTTGAGACGGAGTCTTTCTCTGTCGCCCAGGCTGGAGTGCAGTGGCACGATCTCAGCTCACTGCAAGCTCCACCTCCTGGGTTCACGCCATTCTCCTGCCTCAGCTTCCCGAGTAACTGGGACTACAGGCACCTGCTACCACGCCCAGCTAATTATTTTGTATTTTTAGTAGAGATGGGGTTGCACTATGTTGGCCAGGCTGGTCTCGAACGCCTCACCTCATGATCCGTCTGCCTCAGACTCCCAAAGTGCTGGGATTACAGGCATGAGCTACTGCACCCGGCCAAAGAATGTGCACACTTTCTTTCTTTCTTTCTTTCTTTTTTTTTTTTTTTTGAGACAGAGTCTCGTTCTGTCGCCCAGGCTGGATTGCAGTGGCACGATCTCAGCTCACTGCAAGCTCTGCCTTCTGGGTTCATGCCATTCTCCTGCCTCAGCCTCCCAAGTAGGTGGGACTACAGGCGCCCGCCACCACACCTGGCTAATTTTTTGTATTTTTAGTAGAGACGGGGTTTCACCGTGTTAGCCAGGATGGTCTCGATCTCCTGACCGTGTGATCCACCTGCCTCACCCTCCCAAAGTGCTGGGATTACAGGCATGAGCCACAGCACCTGGCCAAAGAATGTGCACACTTTTTAGGGTTGAGGAATTCCATAGGTTTTTAGGGTTGAGCAAATGCATACCTTTAATCAGATCCTCAAACAGCCTTGTCAAACCTGACTCCTCTTCCTATAACTTATGGTGGATGAATATTACAAAAGAAAAGAAAACTCTGGTCTTGGCCAGGCGTGGTGGCTCACACCTGTCATCCCAGCACTTTGGGTAGCCGAGGGGGGCGGATCATGAAGTCAGGAGTTCGAGACCAGCCTGACCAACATAGTGAAACCCCATCTCTACTAAAAATACAAAAAATCAGCCAGGTGTGGTGGTGGGCGCCTGTAATCCCAGCTACTCGGGAGGCCGAGGCATGAGAATCACTGGAACCCGGGAGGCGGAGGTTTCAGTGAGCCGAGATTGTGCCATTGCCCTCCAGCTTAGGCAATGAGAGCAAAACTCTGCCTCAATTAAAAAAAAAAAAAATTAGTCTTATAGAGCACCAAAGACCAACCCTAAACAATGAGGTGCAACGTGGCAAAGTCAACCTTTGGAGAGCAAAGGATGCTACGAGCAGAATAGTATTACTATAAATAAATAGCCACAGAGAAGCTGGTGCAGGGTCATCCACGTCGTCTTCATTCATTGCCTAAAATGTGGGTGTTTGTCTGTTTGTCAGATAACTCCGGCCAGAAATAATTTTGCATAAATAGCATTGATCTTCCAGGACCTCCCTTTGGGCTGAGTTTAGTGCAAAAGTCACTGATGTTTTCACTTCCTTTGGTGGTGACCTATTCAAGCTCAGTGAATCTCCTTAAATAATAACCTCTAGCTGGTTCCTAGAAGCCTCCTTTCCTCCTTTCCTGGAGAGACTGGATCCTCAGCCATTACATGAAGATACCATCACTGAAGGCATCTCGTTGGTGCCCTGTTGGGTGGATTTTTCTCGATACGGAAGTCCAGGCCATGTCTCTCTCAGGAATTCTGCCTGTGTGAGTGAGTGCTTATTCCAATGGGTAGCTGGGATCCCACAACTTTGCACTTTGCCTTATGTGTTGATACTGTTGACTGAGTTCAAACCTGCATGCTGGAAACAATGAGGTTTAAACTGGGGCCATTTGTCTATGCTAGTGATATAAAAATGACATGCTCTGGAAAACAGTTTGGCAGTTTCTTTTAAAAGTAGACATTGAGCAATCACCTGACTGTTGCACTCCTGGGTAGTTAGCCCAGAGAAATGAAGACTTTTGCTCACACAAAAACCTTTAGGTCATGTTTGTAACAGATTGGTTTGTAATACTCAAAAACTGGAAACAATTTAGATGTCCTTCATCAGCTGAGTAGGTAAACAAACTGTGATACATCTCTACCAGACAATACTATCTGATAACAAAAAAGAACAGATTATTAACATATGCAACAACCTGGGTGAATCTCCAGGGAACTATGTCAAGTGAAAAAGGTAGCATTCTATGTAATTCTATGTACGTAGCATTCTTGATCTGGTAAAATTATAGAAATGGAAAACAGATTAGTTGTTGCCAGGGATTAAGGAGGGAGTGGGGGCAGAAGGGAAGTGGGTGTGGCTACAAATAGGCAACAGCAAGGATTCTTGTAGTGATACAAATGTTTTGTATCTTGGCTATATCAATGTCGATATATGGGTTTGATATTGTACTGTCAAGATGTTACCACTGCAAGATGTTACCACTGAGGGAAACTCAGTAAAGAGTATGTGAGAAAAAATAAAAATAATAATAATAATAATAAAGGCAGGCATTGCTACCTAGGGAGAAGGTTGAGACTCACAGAAGGGGATGGGGACATCTCTGGGGACCATTATCTCTGCAGTAAGAGAGAAAAATAGGTTGGGCATGGATCATGGTGGATCAGGTGGATCACCTGAGGTCAGGAGTTCGAGACCAGCCTGGCCAACATGGTGAAACCCCGTCACTACTAAAAATACAAAAATTAGCCTTGTGTGGTGGCAGGCACCTGTAATCCCAGCTACTCGAGAGGCTGAGGCAGAAGAATCACTTGAACCTGGGAGGTGGAGGTTGCGGTGAGCAGAGATCACACCACAGCACTGCAGCCTGGGCCACAGAGTGAGACCCTGTCTCAAAACAAAAACAAACAAACAAAAAAAGACAGAGAGAAATAGAGAAATTGCAGCCATAACCAACTGAGTTCTGTGTTGGCACAGTGGGCTAAATATCCCATCAAAATCCATATGTTGGAACCCGCATCTGCAATGGGGTGTTATTTGGACACGGAAACTTTGGAAGATAATTAAAATTAGATTAAATCTTGAGGATATATCCCTCATGATGGGATTAGCGTTCTTATTTTATTTATTTATGAGACAGAGTCTCACATTGTCACCCAGGCTGGAGTGCAGTGGCGGGATCTCAGCTCATCCCAACCTCCACCTCCCGGGTTCACACGATTTTCCAGCCTCAGCCTCCTGAGTAGTGGGGATTACAGGCACCCACCACCGCACCCAGCTAATTTTTGTATTTTTAGTAAAGACAGGGTTTCACCACATTGGTCAGGCTAGTCTCGAACTCCTGACCTCAGGGGATCCGCCCGCCTCGGCCTCCCGAAGTGCTGGGATTACAGGCGTGAGCCACCGTGCTCGGCTGGGATTAGCGTTTTTACGGGAAGAAGAAGAGACACCAGAGCTCTCTCTCTCTCTCTCTCTCTCTCTCTATCTGCCATACGAGGACACAGGGAGAAGATACTGTCTGCCCACCAAGAAGAGAATCCTCACCAGTAACTGAATCTGGTGGCATGCAAACTGCAGGACTTCCAGTGTCCAAAACTATGAGAAATAAATGTGTAGTGTTTGTGCCCCATAGTGGATGTTTTTTTGTTTGTCTGTATGTTTGTTTTTGTTTTTGAGACAGAGTTTCACTCTGTCGCCCAGGCTGGCATGCAGTGGCGTGATCTCGCTTCATCGCAACCTCCACCTCCTGGGTTCAAGCAATTCTCCTGCCTCAGCCCCACGAGTAGCTGGGATTACAGGCATGCGCCACCACGCCCAGCTAATTTTGTATTTTTAGTAGAGATGGGGTTTCTCCATATTGGTCAGGCTGGTCTCGAACTCCTGACCTCAGGTGATCCACCCGCCTCGCCTCGGCTTCCCGAAGTGCTGGGATTACAGGTGTGAGCTACTGGACCTGGCCTAGTGGATGGTATTGTGTGATGGCAGCCCCAGCCGACGAACACACTCAGTTTGCAGCAGCAAAGTCAACCAGCCTTCTACCCAGGTTGGTGCTTAGCATGAAAGTTGGACCAGCCCCCTTCCTTCTCCAAGTCATCATTCTTCACCAATTTCCCATCTCTGGGGACCTCTAGATAATAGTCTGTAGATGCTGCTCACATTCTACGCAATACCAAGGAAGCATATGATTCAAGTAAGTAATTCAACTTTATCATTTCCTTGGGCACCTGTTCGTAGATTCAGATCCATTCGTTCATTTCTTCACAGTCAGTCATCCGTCAGGCCAATGGGTATTTGCCACCTAAAAAAGTAGACCATCGCCTGTCATCCCAGCACTTTGGGAGGCGGAGGAGGGTGGATCACGAGGTCAGGAGATCGAGACCATCCTGGCCAAGATGGTGAAACCCTGTCTCTACTAAAAATACAAAAATTAGCCGGGTGTGGTGGCTCACGCCTGTCATCCCAGCACTTTGGGAGGCCGAGGTGGGCGGATCACCTGAGGTCAGGAGATGGAGACCATCCCGGCCAAGATGGTGAAACCCTGTCTCTACTAAAAATACAAAAATTAGCCAGGCATGGTGGCTGACGCCTGTAATCACAGCACTTTGGGAGGCCGAGGCGGGCGGATCACCTGAGGTCAGGACATCGAGACCAGCCTGGCTAAGATGGTGCAACCCCATCTCTACTAAAAATACAAAAATCAGCCGGGCGCCGTGGCTCAAGCCTGTAATCCCAGCACTTTGGGAGGCTGAGGCGGGCAGATCACGAGGTCAGGAGATTGAGACCATCCTGGCCAAGATGGTGAAACCCTGTCTCTACTAAAAAGACAAAAATTAGCCGGGTGTGGTGGCTAATGCCTGTCATCCCAGCACTTTGGGAGGCTGAGGCAGGTGGATCACCTGAGGTCAGGAGTTTGAGACCAGCCTGGGCAACATGGTGAAATCCCGTCTCTACTAAAAATGCAAAAATTAGCTGGGCGTGGTGGCTCACACCTGTCATTCCAGCACTTTGGGAGGCTGAGGCAGGTGGATCACCTGAGGTCAGGAGTTTGAGACCAGCCTGGGCAACATGGTGAAATCCCGTCTCTACTAAAAATGCAAAAATTAGCCAGGCGTGGTGGCTCACACCTGTAATCACAGCACTTTGGGAGGCTGAGGCAGGTGGATCACCTGAGGTCAGGAGTTTGAGACCAGCCTGGCCAAGATGGTGAAACCCCGTCTCTACTAAAAATACAAAAATTAGCCGGGTGTGGTGGCTCACGCCTATCATCCCAGCACTTTGGGAGGCTGCAGCAGGTGGATCACCTGAGGTCAGGAGATCGAGACCAGCCTGGCCAAGATGGTGAAACCCTGTCTCTACTAAAAATACAAAAATTAGCCAGGCACGGCGGCTCACGTCTGTAATCCCAGCACTTTGGGAGGCTGAGGCGGGCGGATCACGAGTCGGGATCGTGGTGAAACCCCGTCTCTACTAAAAATGCAAAAATCAGCCGGGAGTGGTGGCGGGTGCCTGTAATCCCAGCTACTCGGGAGGCTGAGGCAGGAGGATCGCTTGAACCCAGGAGGTGGAGGTTGCAGCAAGTCGAGATGGCACCATTGCACTCCAGCCTGGGAACAGAGCGAGACTCCGTCTTAAAAAAAAAAAAAAAAAAAAAAAAAAGTAGATTATTTCCAGAATGACAACATCCTTCCTCACCGTTCGAAATAAACGGTTGCTGTAACATTTCCATTCTCCTCTGGGTGAGTTCTTTTCTTCATTTCGGTTTTCTGAGAAAGCAGTGAGCTCAACATAGATAATCACACAGTGATTCTGAGCAGGAGACAACCGTTCGAAACAGCGAGGTGGGGGGAGTGGAGCAGGAGGTTTTGTCTCTCAGGGGCTGTGTGATGAAGACAGCTTTTCCCCAGCCAGGCTGGGTTAACGAGGCAGGAAGCGTTTGGTGACATCATGACACTGCTGTGCTGCCAGATAGAAAAGGAGAGATTTTCTGTCTCTGAAAACTCAAGACAAAATAAATTGACCTCTGAGTGGAAATCTTTGCCATGGCTTCTCAGCCCACATTTTCAACCAGGAGAATTGTTTCTTAATTAAAAGAAAAAAAAAATACTCCAGCAAAGGAAAATAAGGGCTTCCATCTCAATCCACAAACCTGTGTGTGGTTGGTCCCCACTGACTGGGGGGACCCCGTCTTGGTCCTCACTGCCTGGGGACCAGTGACCCCGTCTTCAGGCACCGATGTTGTCTTTGATCTGGGACTCTGCACCTTCACCCTGACACGATCCAGGGGTCCAAGGGAGACAGCAGCCGGCTGGCGGGTTGACGTGTAGGGTGGCGGGGAGCAGGGAGAGGTGGGCTCCGCAGAGAGCTGCTACCTGAACCCTTTCCCTGACATCATTTTGTTACACCCCTTGGAGACGCGGAGGGGGGTGCCTGGGCCTCCCTGTCAGGGCTCCCTAGCAGACCCTGTGTCTGCAAATGGCAGCTTGTCAGCCTCATCAGGCAAGAGCAAGTCTAGTAGACGTTGCTTTTTTTTTTTTTCCCAATCCTGCCCCAGAGTCAATTAAAATACAGTAAGGCTGACATTTGCAGAATACAGAATGATCAAAGCCAAAAATGCCCATACAGCTTCTGACATAAAAACAGTGTGTTTGGCGGCAGACAGACACAGTGGAACAGGTCAGGTAATTATGAGAAAATCTATGATATATCTGTTGCAGTTGGTTAGTTTGTACACACGATCACAGCCATCAAACAAAAGAGCGGGCTCTCTTCTCCTGACGGATGCGAGAGCCGCTGACACCGTCTCGTGACGCTGATACAGATGGCTTCTGCAGACAGACTGAATTAATTTGACAGTAAATAGGGGGTAGCGGTGACTGCCTTCTTTAAATATCTATTTTTTAATTGCACCTGAGCAGGTTTTATTTTTGCCCTTCTGGGGATTGCTGGCAAAGCATTTGGTGGTCTTATTAGCCATGCACTCTCCTCCCATTTCACGTTACAGCCCTGGGCACAGGTGTGTCCATGCACACACACACATACTGTCTCTCACACACACACAGACGCATGCATGCATACAGCAAAGTTGTTTTTTATTGTTTGTTTGTTTGTTTGCTGTGTGTAAATAGAGCACGTGCACAAAGACACTTTCTGCTGTTTTATCGTTTGCATGCTAATTGCTTGAAAGCAATGCGTTTTTTCCCCTCTCTTCCCAGCCCCCTCCTCCCAGAATCCATCCCCAACACCCAAAGCTGAACAGATGCGTTCATTATGGTGATTAAGAAATTCTCCCATCTTTTTGCCTCGATGTGTTTATTAAATTAATGAGGGATGAGACAGATGAATCTGTGCACTCAGGGTACAACCAGGCAAAAGCCACGGGTGTATTTCACGGGGCTGGGTACTCTCTGCCATGCTCACATCGTAATTGGCTTAATGGATTTTCCGTGATGCAGAATGTCTCTTTCCTCCTCTCTCAGGCAAACTAATTACAGCTTTTTACATTAAATTCTAATAGATTTCAATTTATCTCTTCTAAATTATCACAATAATTACAGTAATAAATTAAGCACGTTGACACCATTCATCAACACACTTTGGGTCTGCCGTTACAGCAGCGTGCTGTGGCACAGGCTGACTAAATAGACCTGCTGGCTGAGGATGATGGGGGCGGCGCTGGGAGAGAGTGTGTGTCTGTGTGTGTGCGAGCAGATTTGTGATGTTTTTCTGAAAGTCTGCAAAGAGTTCTCCCAAAAGAGAGTTGCATTAAAGGGTACGAATATTTAGAGAGAATCATTTTGTCTTCTCTCAAGTTCCCTGGTTAGTTGGTTGTTTTTATTTTTTTTAGACGGAGTTTCACTCTTGTTGCCCAGGCTGGAGTGCGGTGGCGCAATCTCGGCTCACTGCAACCTCCGCCTCCCGGGTTCGAGCGATTCTCCTGCCTCAGCCTCCCGAGTCGCTCGGATTATAGGCATACGCCACCACGCTCGGTTATTTATTTATTTATTATTGATTGATTGTTTTGTATTTTTAGTAGAGACAGGGTTTCACCACGTTGTCCAGGTGGCTCTCGAACTCCTGACCTCAGGTCGTCTGCTCGCCTCAGCCTCTCAAAGTGCTGGGATGACAGGTGTGAGCCTCCGTGCCCGGCTTTTTTTTTTTTTCTTTCCTATTTCCCCAGTGGGTCTGATTCCCCTGCCTCAGCCTCCCGAGCAGCTGGGACTACAGGCACCCACAACCACACCCGGCTAATTTTTGTAATTTTAGTAGAGACGGGGTTTCACCATGTTGGCCAGGCTGGTCTCGAACTCCTGACCTCAGGTGATCTGCCCGCCTCTGCCTCCCAAAGAGTGTGTTCATGTCTCACCAGCACAAATATGTAATCAACCGTGTCCCCTTTGCAGAGTAAGGTGGCCATGAGGTTTCAGGTATATTACCGGATCCTTCTATTCCATTTTAACGACCTCCCATTATTTCTGCAGAGAAGGTGAAAGTTCCCCTTCAACATCCTTCATCAGAGCCATCGCCCCCCAACTCCGCTCGCCACTGCCACCCGGACGTCAAATCCTAGAGAGACTTCACATGGCCGGGAGAGGCCTTCCTGGCTTTCTTTGTCACTCCACGCCGTATCCGAGTGTCACACGTGGCCCACCTGTGAAGTTCCTGGCCGGTGCTGACATAAATGGTAACCGGGCCGATGGCCTGCGATTGTCAGAGATTGATTTAGACAGGTGACTTCTTCTGCTTTGTAAGGTAATGAGACCGAACTTTCAGACTAACTTTCCAAACTCTGGAGGTGATGGCTTCAGTGCAGTCAGTTGACGTAAAAGTTTATTGGCAGGTCGCGGTGGCTCACGCCTGTCATCCCACAACTTTAGTAGAGACAGGGTTTCACCATGTTGGCCAGGCTGGTCTCAAACGCCTGACCTAATGTGATCCACCTGCCTTGGCCTCCCAGAGTGCTGGAATTACGACCGTGAGCCACCACGCCTGGCCCAACAAAACTTATTTAATTTTTATTTTATTTGTTTATTTTTTGAGACAAGAGTCCCACTCTGTCACCCAGGCTGGAGTGCAGTGGCGCAATCTCGGCTCACTGCAACCTCCGCCTCCTGGGTTCAAGCGATTCTCCTGCCTCAGCCTCCCGAGTAGCTGGGACTACAGGTGCCCACCACCACACCTAGCTCATTTTTGTATTTTAGTAGAGACAGTGTTTCACCATGTTAGCTAGGCTGGTCTCAAACGCCTGATCTCAAGTGATCCACCTGCCTTGGCCTCCCAGAGTGCTGGGATTACAAGCGTGAGCCACCACGCCTGGCCTAACAAAACTTATTTTAAATTAAGTTTCCAATTAAACTTATTGGAACACAGGCATGTGGTAAAATCTAAAATTTAATTTAAAATTTAAAAGCATTCCAATTAAAGTGAAATTAAATGCAACTAAATTGAAAATAAAATTAAAATGTATAATTTAGGGCACGGTGGCTCATGCCTGTAATCCCAGCACTTTGGGAGGCCAAGGCATGTGGATCACCTGAGGTCAGGAGTTCAAGACCAGCCTGGCCAACATGGTGAAACCCCGTCTCTAATAAAAATACAAAACTTAGCTATGCATGGTGGCAGTCACCTGTAGTTTCAGCTACTTGGGAGGCTGAGGTGGGAGAATCACTTGAACCCAGGAGGGGGAAAGGTGGGTGTGATGGCTGGAGCCCCAGCAGCTGTTTCTGACTCTGAGGTGTTGCTGGAATAGACATAGGGGAAGCTTGACATTCTGCACCCATTTCTGCTTATTGCTGGGAGAAAGGTGGGTGTGAGGGCGGGAGCCCCAGCATCCACGTTGGACTCTGAGGCAGTGCTGGAATTGACATAGGGGAAGCTTGCCATTCTTCACCCATTTCTGCTTCTTGCTGGGGGAAAGGTAGGTGTGAGGGCTGGAGTCTCAGCAGCCACCTTGGACTCCAAGGTGATGCTGGAATGAATATATGGGGAAGTTTGCCATTCTTCGCCCATTTCTGCTTCTCTTTGGGGGAAAGGTGGGTGTGAGGGCTGGAGCCATAGCAGCTGTTTTGGATGCTGAGGTGATGCTGGAATGAACACATCGGAGAGCTTGCCATTCTTCAGCCATTCCTGCTTCTTGCTGGAGGAAAGGTGGGTGAGAGGGCTGGAGTCTCAGCAGCCACCTTGGACTGTAAGGTGATGCCGGAATGGACGTAGGGGAAGCTTGACATTCTTCAGCCATTTCTGCTTCTTGCTGGTGGAAAAGTGGGTGTGAGGGCTGGAGCCCCAGCAGCTGTTTTGGACTCTGAGGTGACACTGGAAGTGAAAATCTCATATGCAGAATCCTGGGTCCTGGGAGGAGCACACAGTCCTGGGGTGGCTTCTGCAAGTCCTCCTTTTTCTTCTTCTTCTTCTTCTTTTTTTAATTGAGATGGAGTCTCACTCTGTCGCCCAGGCTGGAGTTCAGTGACGTGATCTCAGCTCACTACAGCCTCCACCTCCCAGATTCAAGCGATTCTCCTGCCTCAGCCTCCCGAGTAGCTGGGACTACAAGCATGTGCCACCATGCCTGGCTAATTTCTGTATTTTTTTTTTTTTTTTTTGAGACAGAGTCTCGCTCTGTTACCCAGGCTGGAGTGCAGTGGCACGATCTCAGCTAATTTAAAAATTAGCCAGGTATGGTGACACATGGTTGTAGTCCCAGCTACTCGGGAGGCTGAGGTAGGGGGATCGCTTGAGCCCAGGAGGTTGAGGCTGCAGTGAGCTATGATATCTCAACCCTTTGGGAAGTGGAGGTGAGAGGATTACTTGAGGCCAGGAGTTCGAGACCTGCCTGGCCAACATAGCAAGACCCCATCTCTACAAAAAAAATTAGCAGAGCATGGTGACCTGTTCCTGTAATCCCAGCTACTTGGGCAGACAAGGTGGGTGAATCACTTGAGCCCAGGAGTTCAAGACCAGCCTAGGCAAGATAGTAAGACCCTGTCTCTGCAAAAAATTTAAAAGTTAGTCAGGTATGGTGATGCATAGTTGCAGTTCCAGCTACTCGGGAGGCTGAAGTAGGGGGATCACTTGAGCCCAGGAGGTTGAGGCTGCAGTGAACTATGATATCTCAACCCTTTGGGAAGTGGAGGTGAAAAGATTGCTTGAGGCCAGGAGTTCAAGACCTGCCTGGCCAACATAGCAAGACCCCATCTCTAAAAAAAAAAAATAGCCGAGCATGATGAACTGTTCCTGTAATCCCTCTGGGCTACTTGGGCAGCCAAGGTGGGTGAATCGCTTGAGCCCAGGAGTTCAAGACCAGCCTATGCAACATAGCAAGACCCTGTCTCTGAAAAAAACTTAAAAATTAGCCAGGTATGGTGATGCATGGTTATAGTCCCAGCTACTCAGGAGGTTGAGGTGGGGGATCGTTTGAACCCAGGAGGTTGAGGCTGCAGTGAGCTATGATATCTCAACCCTTTGGGAAGTGGAGGTGAGAGGATTACTTGAGGCCAGGAGTTGAAGACCTGCCTGGCCAACATAGCAAGACCCCATCTCTACAAAAAAAATTAGCCGAGCATGATGAACTGTTCCTGTAATCCCAGCTACTTGGGCAGACAAGGTGGGTGATTCACTTGAGCCCAGGAGTTCAAGACCAGCCTGGGCAAGATAGTAAGACCCTGTCTCTGCAAAAAATTTAAAAATTAGTCAGGTATGGTGATGCATAGTTGCAGTTCCAGCTACTCGGGAGGCTGAAGTAGGGGGATCACTTGAGCCCAGGAGGTTGAGGCTGCAGTGAACTATGATATCTCAACCCTTTGGGAAGTGGAGGTGAGAAGATTGCTTGAGGCCAGGAGTTCAAGACCTGCCTGGCCAACATAGCAAGACCCCATCTCTAAAAAAGAAAAAAATAGCCGAGCATGATGAACTGTTCCTGTAATCCCTCTGGGCTACTTGGGCAGCCAAGGTGGGTGAATCGCTTGAGCCCAGGAGTTCAAGACCAGCCTATGCAACATAGCAAGACCCTGTCTCTGAAAAAAACTTAAAAATTAGCCAGGTATGGTGATGCATGGTTATAGTCCCAGCTACTCAGGAGGTTGAGGTGGGGGATCGTTTGAACCCAGGAGGTTGAGGCTGCAGTGAGCTATGATATCTCAACCCTTTGGGAAGTGGAGGTGAGAGGATTACTTGAGGCCAGGAGTTGAAGACCTGCCTGGCCAACATAGCAAGACCCCATCTCTACAAAAAAAATTAGCCGAGCATGATGAACTGTTCCTGTAATCCCAGCTACTTGGGCAGACAAGGTGGGTGATTCACTTGAGCCCAGGAGTTCAAGACCAGCCTGGGCAAGATAGTAAGACCCTGTCTCTGCAAAAAATTTAAAAATTAGTCAGGTATGGTGATGCATAGTTGCAGTTCCAGCTACTCGGGAGGCTGAAGTAGGGGGATCACTTGAGCCCAGGAGGTTGAGGCTGCAGTGAACTATGATATCTCAACCCTTTGGGAAGTGGAGGTGAGAAGATTGCTTGAGGCCAGGAGTTCAAGACCTGCCTGGCCAACATAGCAAGACCCCATCTCTAAAAAAGAAAAAAATAGCCGAGCATGATGAACTGTTCCTGTAATCCCTCTGGGCTACTTGGGCAGCCAAGGTGGGTGAATCGCTTGAGCCCAGGAGTTCAAGACCAGCCTATGCAACATAGCAAGACCCTGTCTCTGAAAAAAACTTAAAAATTAGCCAGGTATGGTGATGCATGGTTATAGTCCCAGCTACTCAGGAGGTTGAGGCTGCAGTGAACTATGATGGGGCCATTGCACTCCAGTCCGCGTGACAGAGCAAGACCCTGTCTAAAAAAAAAAATTAGAAAGGATCTTTAAAAAGGCATAACAGAAAGACAGAGAGGAGTGATGCTTTAACATTCATGCAAGATGGTTAGAAATCCAAAGGGGAGTGAAAAATCAGGATCGAGGCAGGCGGCTCACACCCATGGAATCTGCAGCCACCCCCAAAAAACCCACATGGGCTGTGCCCTTTGGAAGCTCCAGGAGCAAGCGGCCCCCACGCCGGCTTCCTCATCCCTCTGTGGCGTTGGTTGTTGGGCATTTGAAATTGCAAGGTGTCCGCCTGCATTCCATCACGTGCCACAGAAACAAAAGGAGCAATCTCTCTCCCCTGATGGAAGCCAACAGCTGCTAAGAGGCCCGGAATGAGTGTGAGGAGATGATGAGCCTAGAGACCTGCTCCAGGATCAGGCAGCCGCCGCGTGGGAATGAGCCGGTCAGCAGGCATCTGCCATCATTGCTCCCCAAAGCAGGGTTTCCCCAGGTGCCCTCAGCCCCGCCCAGCCTCAAGGGTGGCTCTGAGACCACTGTGTGCTGGAATCTGCTGGAAAGAAGGTGGCTGGCTGGAGAGGGTCATGGCTGGATGGGCACCTGGTAGCCTGTGGCCTTGGCCTGGGTTCAGGGAGGGTGTGGGCAGAGGGCAGGAGGAAGGTGGGGAGGAAGACACAGCAGGAGAAGGAGTAGGTGAAGGGAGCCAGGCTGGGGGAAGAAGAGGACGAGGAGGAGATGGAGGAGGAGGAGATGGAGATGGAGAAGTTAGAGGAGGAGGAGATGAGAAGTTAAAGGAGGAGGAGATGGAGAAGGAGGAGATGGAAGAGGAGGACGAGATGGAGGAGGAGGAGATTGAGGAGGAGGAGATGGAGAGGAGGAGAAAATGGAGGAGGAGAAGATGGAGGAGAAGGAGGAGATGGAGGAGGAGGAGATGGCAAAGGAGGAGATGGTGGAGATGGAGGAGGAGATAGAGGAGAAGGAGGAGATGGTAGAGATAGAGGAGGAGGAGAAGATGGAGGAGCAGATGGAGGAAATGGAGAGGGAGGAGGAGATGGAGATGGAGGAGGAGGAGCTGGAGGAAGAGCAGACAGAGGAGATGGAGATGGACGAGGAGGAGAGGGAGGAGGAGGAGATGGAGGAGGTGGAGTAGATGGAAGAGGAGGAGGAAGAGATGCAGGAGATAGAGGAGGAGGAGCTGGAGGAAGAGCAGATGGAGAAAGAGGAGACAGAGGAGATAGAGATGGAAGAGATGGTGGCGGAGGAGGAGGAGATGGAAGAGGAGGAGGAAGAGATGCAGGAGATAGAGGAAGAGCAGGAGGAGATGGAGGAAGAGGAGACAAAGGAGATAGAGATGGAGGAGATAGAGGAGGAGGAGAGGGAGGAAGAGGAGATGGAGGAAGAGGAGACAAAGGAGATAGAGATGGAGGAGATAGAGGAGGAGGAGAGGGAGGAAGAGGAGATGGAGGAAGAGGAGACAAAGGAGATAGAGATGGAGGAGATGGAGGAAGAGGAGACAAAGGAGATAGAGATGGAGGAGATAGAGGAGGAGGAGATGGAGGAAGAGCAGATGGAGAAAGAGGAGACAGAGGAGATAGAGATGGAAGAGATGGTGGCGGAGGAGGAGGAGATGGAAGAGGAGGAGGAAGAGATGCAGGAGATAGAGGAGGAGGAGATGGAGGAAGAGGAGATGGAGGAGAGTGGGGAGATTTTCCTGCTCGAAACAGCACTCAGCTTTGGGTGTGGTGATCAGCACCACGTGTTACTTTGTTTGACAAACATGCTTCAAAAAAAAAGAAAAGACACAGGAACGTGATTTCTACACAATATTTTAAAATACCACTGTCAAGAATTAATCACATGCAAACAGATATTGTTTTCTGGACTTAAACAACTTTGAAAATGTCACATAATGTTGCTTTTCTGTATGGTTTTTTATTCCTTTTAAGTTTTATTCCAATGAGGTTTTAAGAGCGGTAAGTTGCATAAATATCATATCAAGGTATTATAAGTAACTACATTTAAAATCACAAATCTGTGATCAGAAATGTGAAGTTTGATCCAGATGAACAGGGACTCTCAAAGGGCACAAAACAACCACTCGTGAGGATCTGATTCAAATGCAAAATTGACCCCTGCAATTGAAACCACAGTTACAATAAAAAGATATCCTAAACCAATTGAAACCAAAATTTCCAAAAATATACTTTTTAAAAAGATCAGAAATGAAAAAGTGTGAGTAAAATAAAGCAACTCAGCTAATCTCCTTTGAAAGTGAATTTGGTATGAGATTTGAAGTATGATTCATGGTCTGTGATGCTCCCCGGGTGTGGGTGGAGCTGATTCATGGTCTGTGATGCTCCCCTGGTGTGGATGGAGCTGATCCATGGTCTGTGATGCTCCCCGGGTGTGGATGGGGCTGATCTATGGTCTGTGATGCTCCCCGGGTGTGGGTGGAGCTGATGTATGGTCTGTGATGCTCCCCTGGTGTGCATGCAGCTCATCCATGGTCTGTGATGCTCACCTGGTGTGGGTGGAGCTAATCTATGGTCTGTGATACTCACCTAGTGTGAATGGGGAAGGGCCATGGTCTGTAATGCTCACCTGGTGTAGATGGAGCTAATCCATGGTCTGTGATGCTCCCCTGCTGTGCATGGAGCTGATCCATGGTCTGTGATGCTCCCCTGCTGTGCATGGAGCTGATCCATGGTCTGTGATGCTCCCCTGCTGTGCATGGAGCTGATCCATGGTCTGTGATGCTCCCCTGCTGTGCATGGAGCTGATCCATGGTCTGTGATGCTCCCCTGCTGTGCATGGAGCTGATCTATGGTCTGCGATGCTCCCCGGGTGTGGATGGAGCTAATCCATGGTCTGTGATGCTCACCTGGTGTGGGTGGAGCTGATCTATGGTCTGTGATGCTCCCCTGCTGTGCATGGAGCTGATCCATGGTCTGTGATGCTCCCCTGCTGTGCATGGAGCTGATCCATGGTCTGTGATGCTCCCCTGCTGTGCATGGAGCTGATCTATGGTCTGTGATGCTCCCTGGGTGTGGATGGGGCTGATCTATGGTCTGTGATACTCACCTGGTGTGGATGGGGCTGATCTATGGTCTGTGATGCTCCCCAGGGTGGATGGAGCTAATCCATGGTCTGTGATGCTCACCTGGTGTGGGTGGAGCTGATCTATGGTCTGTGATGCTCCCCGGGTGTGGATGGGGCTGATCTATGGTCTGTGATACTCACCTAGTGTGGACGGGGCTGATCTATGGTCTGTGATGCTCACCTGGTGTGGGTGGAGCTGATCTATGGTCTGTGATGCTCCCCGGGTGTGGATGGGGCTGATCTATGGTCTGTGATACTCACCTAGTGTGGATGGGGATGATCTATGGTCTGTGATGCTCCCCGGGTGTGGATGGAGCTAATCCATGGTCTGTGATGCTCACCTGGTGTGGATGGGGCTGATCTATGGTCTGTGATACTCATCTGGTGTGAATGGGGAAGGGCCATGGTCTGTGATGCTCCCCTGGTGTGTATGTAGCTCATCCACGGTCTGTGATGCTCACGTGGGTCAGGTGTGGGTATCATAGGGCCTATAGTCTGATGCTCACCTGGACCAGCTCTCGCTGCTGCTGAAACAGGGACTCACAGGCATGTCTGCCACGGAACTGTGCCTGGGTTACTTAAGGACTGTGACCACTGACTCATGGAGCTGAGAGCACTTAACTGGTGTGGAGAAAGTGGGTTTTATACATGCATGCTGTGAAAATATTTTTATATCAGAATTAGGAACTAAATGTTATAATTAAACACATCTCTCCAATTAAGTTCTTGGACCAGCTAATTGCATGAGTCCACATAAACTTGCTTTAAAAAATAACAGTAGCCCATTTCACCTTATAGAAACTAAATTACCTCTTTAGCCACTAAGCATATACACAGATTATACCCATTAGCTTTTTATTTTTCTATCTTTACATAATGGAAATGCCTGAAAAATTGAGGGTGAAAAAAACCTTGAGGCCTGAGGTCTGGCTTGAAATTAAGTGTGTTCTGCTCATTGTCACCAATTTTGTCTTAAATTACAAGGTGCAATTTTACATAAACATGAGTGTTAATGTCAAATTCCCCTTGTGGTCTCATTGGTATCTGCTATGTCTGCACAGCCCACAAACACAGGGCCAGGCTGGGCTCAGCATTCAATCGTGACTCTCCTATTTCTTTCTGTGTGTGAACCTGGCAAACTTTAAAAAATAGAATAAATAAAATCGCTCTGTGCCTAAGCTTCCTCATTAGAAAAGTAAAAAGAAAGGCAAAATATTCCTCCAAACATACTTTTAAGAATTAGGCCAGGCGTGGTGGCTCACGCCTGTCATCCCAGCACTTTGGGAGGCCGATGCTGGGGGATCACTTGAGGTCAGGAGTTCGAGACCAGCCTGGCCAACATGGTAAAACCCTGTCTCTACTAAAAATACAAAATTAGCCAGATGTGGTGGTGGGCACCTGTAATTCCAGCTACTCAGGAGTCTGAGGCAGGAGAATTGCTTGAACCCGGGAGGCGGAGGTTGCAGTGAGTTGAGACGGTGCCACTGCACTCCAGCCTGGAGGACACAGCGAGACTCCACGTTAAAAAATAATAAAGATAAAATAAAAAGTATGTAGCTCAACGTGTTCTTCTAGTGGGAGTGTTAAATACGCAATAGCCAAGACATGGAATCAACCTATGTGTCCATCAGTATGTAAGTGAATAAAGAAAACGTGGTCGTAAGACAAGGCCAGGTGGCTCACACTTGTAATCCCAGCACTTTGGGAGGCCAAGGAAGGTGGATCAGTTGAGGTCAGGAGTTTGAGACAAGCCTGGCCAACATGGTGAAACCCTGTCTCTACTAAAAATACAAATATCAGCCCAGCGTGCTGGCGGGTGCCTGTAATCCCAGTTCCTCGAGAGGCTGAGGCAGGAGAATTGCTTGAACCCGGGAGGCGGAGGTTGCAGTGAGCTGAGACCGTGCCACTACCCTCCAGCCTGGATGAGAGAGCGAGACTCTGTCTCCAAAAAACAACAACAAAAAAAGATATCTGTATACATAGATAGGTAGATACAGGTATAGATACTGGTATATAGAGTATACTTTGATATAGATACACATAGACAAATATACGTATAGGAACAGATAGGTACAGATATTGATATACATAGGTATAGCTAAGCATAGACCTACAGATGTATCTGTAGGTATGGATGCAGATATGAATATAGAATATACTTAGACACAGACATAGACATAGCTATACACAGATATAAATACAGATATCCGTGTACCTATAGCTATAATACACATAGTACAGATATTCATAGGCATATATAGGAATAGATACAGACATGAATATAAATAAGTAAAGTTAGGTGTAGCTATATGTAGACATAGGTATAGATATAGAGAAAACACTGAAGTATACTTACATATAGATATATGTAGACACAGATATAATAGGTCGGGATGTATACACAATACTTTTATATACATATAAATAAATAGGTATAAATATATAGATAAACACACAGATATATGTATGCCACGCATATACACATACATAAATTGGACAGCGTAAAATGGGGCTGGAAATTCTTCTCCTGCACATAGAGATTTAAAGAATGCTTTCAGAGACCGGGCGCGGTGGCTCATGCCTGTCATCCCAGCACTTTGGGAGGCCAAGGTGGGAGGCTCACTTGAGGTCAGGAGTTCAAGACCAGCCTGGCCAACATGGCAAAACCCCGTCTCTACTAAAAATACAAAGATTATCCGGGCGTGGTGGTGCGTGCTTGTAATCCCAGATACTCAGGAGGCTGAGGCAGGAGAATCGCTTGAACCCGGGAGGCGGAGTTTGCAGTGAGTGGAGATGGCACCACTGCACTCCAGCCTGGGCGACAGAGGGAGACTCTGTCTCAAAAAAAAAAAAATAAAATAAACATTAAAAAATGAAAACATGCTTTCAGGAAACATGTTGATGATTTTAAAATATGACATGTTGGGACCAGATTCTCAAAAAGCTGAGGAAGTTCACTGTGCCCCTCACTTTTCTGTGAGACTGTCTTGCATTCTTGAGCCATGTTGTCTGGTAAAACTCCAAAAGTCCCTCCAGGGGGTGATTGGCCCACATCGATTTATCTGGGCCAACGTGAAGTTCTCTCTGAAAAACGGGCCTTGACGAGAGACCCCAGAACCTGCTCACAAAAACACTCAAACAGAACCTCGGTTCTCTCTCTCTCATGTAGAAGCACTGTGTCTCGTCCGTTTGAATTTTCCTAAAATTTCACTGGTAAATATCCACAAGGAAAAGAACACAAATCTGGCCCGGCTGCTCTGCCCCAGAGGTTGGAATAAGAAAGCTCGTCTCAGTAACGTGGCCGGGATGTTCCAAGCTCTCGGGCTCAGGAAACGGGTGGTCAATTGGCAGGTGCTCAAGGGCGTCACAGATTTCGTTTTCAAAGACTAATAGTTGATTGTAGAAGGGCACCTGCCCATCTGTGAGGTTAGGCCTGGGAAACAAACCTTGTCTGCTGTTTGGGTTACGGTCACTAACTCTTCAAATCCCACGTTGAGAGACAGAGAGAGAGAGAGAAAGAGAGGAGAGAGAAGGAGAGAGAGAAAGAGGGAAGGAGAGAGAGAGAGACAGAAGAGAGAGGAGAGAGAGTAAGAGGAGAGATAGAAGGAGAGAGAGAGACAGAGGAGAGAAAAGGAGAGAGAGAGACAGAGGAGAGAGAAGGAGAGAGAGAGAGACAGAGGAGAGAGAAGGAGAGAGAGAGACAGAGGAGAGAGAAGGAGAGAGACAGAGGAGAGAGAAGGAGAGAGAGAGAGGAGAGAGAAGGAGAGAGAGAGAGGAGAGAGAAGGAGAGAGAGGAGAGAGACAGAGGAGAGAGAAGGAGAGAGAGAGAGGAGAGAGAAGGAGAGAGAGAGACAGAGGAGAGAAAAGGAGAGAGAGAGACAGGGAGAGAGAAGGAGAGAGAGAGACAGAGGAGAGAGAGGGAGAGAGAGACAGAGGAGAGAGAAGGAGAGAGAGAGACAGGGAGAATGAGAGACAGAGGAGAGAAAAAGAGAGAGAGACAGGGAGAGAGAGAGACAGAGGAGAGAGAGACAGAGGAGAGAGAGACAGAGGAGACAGAAGGAGAGAGAGAGACAGAGGACAGAGAAGGAGAGAGAGAGAGACAGAGGAGAGAGAAGGAGAGAGAGAGACAGAAGAGAGAGAAGGAGAGAGAGAGAGACAGAGGAGACAGAAGGAGAGAGAGAGACAGAGGACAGAGAAGGAGAGAGAGAGAGACGGAGGAGAGAGAAGGAGAGAGAGAGGAGAGAGAAAGAGAGAGAAGGAGAGAGAGAGAACAAGAAGGAGAGAGATAGAGACAAAGAAAGAGAGAAGAGAGAGACAGAAGAGAGAGAAGGAGAGAGAGAGACAGAGGAGAAAGAAGGAGAGAGATGGAGACAAAGAAAGAGAGAAAGAGAGACAGAGAAAGAGAGACAAAGAGAGAAACAGAGAGAAAGAGACAGAAAGAGACACAGAGAGAGAGATAGGGAGGGGGAGAGAGACAGAGAGAGGGAGGGAGGAAGGGAGAAAGAAAGAGGGAGAGAGAGAGGGAGACAGAGGAGAGAAAGAGAAAAAGAGAGACAGAGAGGGAAGGAGAGAAACAAAGAGGGAGAGAGAAAGAGAGAGGGAAAGAGAGACAGGGAAGGAGAGGGAAAGACAGAGAGAGGGAGGAAGGGAGGGAGGGAGAAAGAAAGAGAGAGAAACAGAGAAAGAGAAGAGATGGAGGAACAGAGAGACAGAGAAAGAGAGAGAAAGAGACAGAGAGAAAAACAGAGACAGAAAGAGAGAGAGAGGGAGAGAGAAAGAGAAAAAGAGACAGCCAGAGAGGGAGAGAGAAAGAGAGACGGAAAGAGAGAGGGAGGGAGGAAGGGAGAAACAGAGAGAGAGACTGAGAAATAGCAAAAGAGAAAGAGAAACAGAGAGAGGGAGGGAAGAAGGGAGAAAGAGAGGAAGAGAGAGAGGGAGGGAAGAAGGGAGAAACAGAGAGAGAGACTGAGAAATAGCAAGAGAAAGAGAAACAGAGAGAGAGAGGCAGAGAGAGAAACAGAGAGAGGGAGGGAGGGAAGAAGGGAGAAAGAGAGGAAGAGAGAGAGAGAAAAAGAGAGACAGGGACGGAGGGAGAAAGAGAGAGAGGGAGAGAGACCGATGTCAGCCACTCTCGCGGGTAGCTCTGAGTGTGGTTGTGTGCGCCTCTGTGTGTGTTCCAGCTGTTCACTCCTCCACCTCTGACTGCAAATGTGTGTGTGTGTGTCTGTGTGTGTTTCCAGTATCACCGACTCAACCTCATCCACGTGTAGGGAGCTGTGTGTTTGGGTGTGTAGGTGTTTGTGTCAGTGATATCTCGGATTATTGGTTTGCATAATTATTAGATTAGGGACATCTGGAAGTTAGTGGCAGACAGCTGTTGATGGATCCGGTTAGGCCACGCCTGTGAGGTGAGGACCTGCCTGGGAGCTCCCATTCATTTCTTCACTCATTCTTTCATTCAGATGCCAACACAGCCCGACTCCACTCCAAGAGCTACCGTCAGCTGCAAAGAACCATTCCCTTCCCAGATGGACTTGTAGGACCGAAAGAAATAGCCACCTTCCAGCCGGGCGCGGTGGCTCGCACCTGTCATCCCGGCACTTTGGGAGACGGAGGCGGATGGATCCCTTGAGGTTATGAGTTCAAGACCAGCCTGGCCAACATGGTGAAACCCCGTCTCTACTAAAAATACAAAAATTAGCCAGGTGTGGTGGTGCACGCCTGTCATCCCAGCTACTCGGGAGGCTGAGGCCGGAGAATCGCTTGCACCCGGGAGGTGGAGATTGCAGTAATCAGAGATTTTAGTCTCTCAGCCCTCTGCTTCCCCATGCTGGCAAAGTTCTGAATTTTGGGGTGTTCACCCCAAAATTGGGTTTCACCACCCAGTGAGTTCCCCTTGTCCGCTGCCTAGACAGAGACGATTTATCAAGACAGGAGAATTGCAATAGAGGAAGATTAATTCACACAGAGCTGGCTGTGAAGGAGATGGGAGGTTAATTATGACTGAAATCCGTATCCCTGAACATCTGGGGAGCAGAGTTTTTGTTTGTTTGGTTTTTGTTTTCTTTTGTTTTTGAGACAGTCTCACTCTGTCGCCCAGGCTGGAGTGCAGTGGCGCGATCTCAGTTCACTGCAACCTCTGCCTCCCGGGTTCAAGCGATTCTCCTGCCTCAACCTCCCGAGTAGCTGGGATTACAGGCACCTGCCACCACGCCTGGCTAATTTTTGTATTTTTAGTAGAGACGGGCTTTCACCATGTTGGCCAGGCTGGTCTTGAACTCCTGACCTCAGGCGATCCGCCCACCTCGGCGTCCCAAAGTGCTGGGATTACAGGCGTGAGCTACCATGCCCAGCTAGTTTTCGTATTTGTAGTATAGATAGGGTTTCACCATGTTGGCTAGGCTGGTCTCGAACACCCGACCTCAGGAGATCCACCTGCCTCGGCCTCTCAAAGTGCTGGGATGACAGATGCGTGCCACCATGCCCGGCTAGATTTTGTATTTGTAGTATAGATGGGATTTCACCATGTTGGCCAGGCTGGTCTCGAACACCCGACCTCAGGTGATCCGCCCGCCTCCGCCTCCCAAAGTGCTGGGATGACAGACACGTGCCACCATGGCCCGGCCCAGGAACCAGAGTTTTTAAGGACACTTTGGTGGGTGGGGGGAACCTAATGAGTCAGGAGTGCTGATTGATCAGGGATAAAATCGTCCTGAGTCAGAGCTGTCTTCTTGCGCTCAGTTTGTTCCTGGGTGGGAGACACAAGATCCAATGAGCCGATTTATCCATCTGGGTGGATCTCCTGAGGTCAGGAGTTCGAGACCAGCCTGGCCAACATGGTGAAACACCATCTCTACTAAAAATACAAAAACTAGCCGGGCATGGTGGCACGCGTCTGTAATCCCAGCACTTTGAGAGGCTGGTGGGGGGTGGATCCCCTGAGGTCAGGGGTTCGAGACCAGCCTGGCCAACATGGTGAAATCGCATCTCTACTACAAATACAAAAACTAGCCGGGCGTGGTGGCACGTGTCTGTAATCCCAGCACTTTGAGAGGCTGACGCGGGTGGATCCCCTGAGGTCAGGTGTTCAAGACCAGCCTGGCCAACATGGTGAAATCCCATCTATACTAGAAATACAAAAACTAGCCGGGCATGGTGGCACGCGTCTGTAATCCCAGCACTTTGGGAGGCTGAGGGGGGTGGATCTCCTGAGGGCAGGTGTTCGAGACCAGCCTGGCCAACATGGTGAAATCCAGGGTCTCCACAATATCTCCAGCACTAATCCTAGGAGCACTTTAGTGAGGGCCAGAATCTTGCAGCCTCCATCTACATGACTCGTAAACCATCATCTAATCTTGTGGCTAATGTTAGTCCTACAGAGGCAATCTACTCCCCAGGCAAGAAGGCGGTCTGCTTAGAGAAAGGGCTGTTATCATTTTTTTTTTTTCAGACAGGGTCTCTCTCTGTTGCCCAGGCTGGTGTGTAGTGGTGCGATCTTGGCTCACTGCAACCTCCACCTCCCGGGTTCAAGTGATTCTCCTGCCTCAGCCTCCTGAGTAGCTGAAACTACAGGTGTCCACCACCACGCCCTACTAATTTTTGTATTTTTAGTAGAGACGGGGTTTCCATATTGGCCAAGCTGGTCTTGAACTCCTGACCTCAGGTGATCCACCTGCCTCAGCTTCTCAAAGTGCTGGGATTACGGGTGTGAGCCACCACGCCTGTCCAGTCAAATGCCGTGATTCTATGAGAAGGACATTTTTTTTTTTTTTTGAGATGGAATTTGGCTCCTGTTGCCCAGGCTAGAGTACAGTGATACAATCTCAGCTCACTGCAACCTCCACGTCCGGGGTTCAAGCGATTCTCCTGCCTCAGCCTCCCAAGTACCTGGGATTACAGGTGCCCGCCACCACACCCGGCTAATTTTTGTATTTTTAGTAGAGATGGGGTTTCACCATGTTGGCCAGGCTGGTCTCGAACTCCTGACCTCAGGTGATCCGCCCGCCTCAGCCTCCCAAAGTGTTGGGATGACAGGCGTGAGTCACTGAGCCTGGCCAGTGAAATGCTATGATTCTATGAGGACATTTTTTAAGCTGAATGACCTTTGAGAAGCTGTTTTCTTAGAACCTCTTGCCAGAAAAAGTAACTTCAGGACAAAGCGGTGGGCGGCTGGTTTGGGGCCCAGGGAGGGGGAAGGGCTACAGCTCAGCAGCCTTCCAAGTGACTTGTTTTGAAAGAAATCCCTCCGTTTGAGGGTGTGCAGCACAAAACCGCCGTCTTGCCTGTTGAAGAAACGCCGGGTAAATAGCAGCTTCGGGCTTGTCCAAATTAAGGCATCAGTAACTTTTGCTTATACAATTTGTTGAATAAATAGGGTTGAATCTATTGAATAAATGAGTCAACATAAGCTTTGAAAACAACGTCTGAAGGCATCCTGTTAATGTCTATTTGCATAAGTGGTTAAGCTGTGAAAGGCAGTGGCGGCAGCCGCAAGTCCTAGGGAAAAAAAACAAAAAAAACACAAACCATAAGCAATCAGGCAGCCCAGCTGTTTTCAAATCGTGCCCCCAAGGAGGCTCCAGAAAAACCTGTCGTTTGATTCATTCCGTGAAGACACCAGCTTCCGAGGAGTACCTTATGGACTGAGGGCCTAAGCAAGAGCACCCAGGCTTACAGAGTGTGGCTGAGCTTTTTGTTTTACAGCCCAGAAAAGATGACACTGGCCCCAATGTTTGAAATAAAACACGGCCGGGTGCGGTGGCTCATGCCTGTCATCCCAGCACTTTGGGAGACTGAGGCGAGGGGATCACCTGACGTCAGGAGTTTGAGAGCAGCCTGACCAACGTGGTGAAACCCCATCTGCACTAATAATACAAAAATTAGCCGGGTGTGGTGGTTCATGCCTGTAGTCCCAGCTACTCAGGAGGCTGAGGGAGGAGAATGGCTTGAACCTGGGAGGCGGAGGTTGCAGTGAGCCAAGACCGCGCTACTGCACTCCAGCTGGGGCAAGAAAGAAAGAAGGAAGGAGGGAGGGAGGGAGGGAGGGAGGAAGAAAGGAAGGAACAAGGAAGGAAAGAAATGGACGGAAAGAAAGGGAAGGAAGGGAAGGGAAGGAAGGGAAGGGAAGGAAGGGAAGGGAAGGAAGGGAAGGGAAGGAAGGGAAGGGAAGGAAGGGAAGGGAAGGAAGGGAAGGAAAGGAAGGGAAGGAAAGGAAAGGAAGGAAGAAACGGGAGCACCAAATATTCCCTTCTAAAGTTTGTTTGTTTCCCATGTATGCATTTATTTTTTTGAGATGGGGTCTTGCTATGTTGCCCAGGCTGGAGTGCAGTGGAGTCCCATCATAGCTCAGTGCAGCCTCAACCTCCTGGGCTCAAAAGGATCCTCCTGCCTCAGCCTCTGGAGCAGCTGGGACTACAGGTGCATGCATCACCACACCCAGCTAATTTTTTATTTTTTGTAGAGATGGGATCTTGCTATGTGGTCCAGGCTGGTCTCCAACTGCTGAACTGAAATGATCCTCCCGTTTCAGCCTCTCCTGAGTAGCTGGGACTGCAGGCACACACCACCACACACAGCTAAGTTTCTGGTTTTGTTTTTGAGACTGAGTCACACTCTGTCACCCAGGCTAAAGTGGAGTGCCGTGATCCCCACTCACTGCAACTGTTGACCTGCCCCAGGAGGCAGGACCGAGGGGGGTGATGGTGGCATAGGAGGACCCTGGGAGACCTGGAGAGCTTTCTGTGGGTCCAGACAAACAATGTCAATTTGGGTGTGTGTATGCATGCATGCTAGTTTGTGTGTGTGTGTGTGTGCATGCATGCATGCTTGCTGGCGTGTGTGTGCATGTGTGTATACATTGTGTCTGTGTGTATACATACGTGCTAGTGTATGTGGATGTGTATGCATGCATCTCTGTGTGTATGTATGTGTCTGTGCATGCAAGCTAGTGTGTGTTCATGCATGCTAGTGTAATTGCACACGTGTGTGCATGCTAGTGTGTGTATGTATGCATCTGTGTGCATGTATGTATGCGTCTCTGTGTGTGCATGCATGCTATTGTGTGTGCATATGCGTGTGTGTTTGTGTATATGCATGCTAGTGTGTGTGTATGTAGGCATCTGTGTATGCATGCTAGTATATGTGAACACACGTGTGTGTGCATGAATACTAGTGTGTTTATGTATGTGTGTATGTAGGCGTCTGTGTGTGTATGCATCTGTATCTGTGCATGCATGCTAGTGTATGTGAACACGGGTGTGCATGCTAGTGTGTGTGTATATGCAAGTGTGTGTGCATGCATGCTAGCGTATGTGAACACACGTATATGTATGCTAGTGTGTGCATGCCTGGCTAGTGTATGTGCACACGTGTGTGTGCGTCCATGCAAGTGTGTGTACATGCTAGTGTGTGCATATGCGAGTGTGTTTGTGTGCATGCATGCTAGCGTGTGCATGTATGTAGGCGTCTGTGTGCATGCATGCTACCGTATGTGAACACACATACATGTATGCTAGTGTGTGTGAACACACGTGTGTGTGCATGCATGCTGATGTGTGTGCATGCTAGTGTGTGGGCATATATGTGTGTTTGCATGTGTGCTAGTGTGTGCATGTGTGCATGCATGCTAGTGTATGTGTGTGTGTATGTAGTCGCCTCTGTGTGTATGCATGCTAGTGTGTGCATGTGTGTATGTAGGCATCTGTATGCATGCTAGTGTACGTGAACACACGTATATGTATGCTAGTGTGTGCATGCATGCTAGTGTGTGAACACACGTGTGTGTGCGTGCATGCTGGTGTGTGTGCATGCTAGTGTGTGGGCATACCTGAGTGTGTTTGAGTGCATGCGTGGTAGTGTGTGCATGTGTGTATGCATGCTAGTGTATTTGCGTGCAACTTGTGCGTTTGTGTGCATCCATGCTAGTGTGCGTACATGCTAGTGTGTGCATATGCTAGTGTGTTTGTGTGTATGCATGCTAGTGTGTGCATGTGTGTATGTAGGCGTCTGTGTGCAAGCATGCCAGCGTACGTGAACACACGTATATGTGTGCTAGTGTGTGTATGCATGCTAATGTATGTGAACACACATGTCTGTGCGTGCATGCTGGTGTGTGTGTGCATGCTAGTGTGTGCGCATACATGAGTGTGTTTGCATGCGTGGTAGTGTGTGCGTGTGTGTATGCACGCTAGTGTATTTGCGTGCAACGTGTGCGTTTGTGTGCATGCATGCTAGTGTGTGTGTGTGCGTGTGTGTCATTTTTCCGCCATAATAGAGAGTAGAGAGAAGAGGTGAGATTAGAAAACTTCCTTTAAGCCTTTCAAAAGACCATCTGCCAAACGGTGACTGGGGTTCCGTGTAAACAAAGTGTCTGTGCCGGTTACAAACACATGATCTTACCTATTGTATTGTGTTACAAATGAAAATGAGATTAAGCCACCTACACGGTACCTCTGTTGCATCTTCAATTTGTCATGGAGGCTGAGCATCGCTGGTGTATATTCATCCTGCCTGATGAGCCCTCATTATCTCTGTAGCAGCGGTATACACGGTGCACAGCATAATCAAAGCCTGCGGGTACGTATTAATTATCCTTTTGAATAGTGATGAAATTTTAAAAAGATCTCCTTTAGCTCATATCATCAGCAGATGAAACAAAGGCGCACACAGCTTGTGCGCAGAGGTTCACATGTGTTTTTACATCTGTTCAGGATATTGCAATTTGAAGCTCAACAAGCAGACACTGCGATTAAAGAAGAGGATGAAGGGAGAGAGGGAGAGAGAGAAAAAGAAAAAAAAAAAAAGTCCTGCAATGACAAATAACAAATAGACCCCGCTCCCAGCTCATTGAGGAGAGAGGAAAATGAGTAACTCCTTCTCCAAAAATGCACCATTGCTTTATTTTTGTCTCTCTAAGGGGGATGATTTAAAAGCAAGAATCCATGCCGGCAACGTGAGGTGTGTGGTGATGGGAAGTGCACCTGTTACTCCGAACACCACAGCTCTCCTGCACAAACCTGCAGCTTGCCCTTCTCCCGGCAGCTTCTCTCCTGGGGTCCTGTTTGGGGGTGGGGGTGGGGGTCCCGGAAGCTCAGAGAGAAGGAAGAAGAGAGCTGCCCTTTTCAGAGAGGCTCAGGCGGCGGTCTTTGTTTTGTTGCTTGAATTAGAATGCGGCTATGGGGTGGTCTGTGGGGGGAGCAGAAAGAGAAGGACCCCGTGTGCGCCAAGAGGGAGGGGGTCCTTGGACACTGACAAGCTGTTTCAAGGAACTCCGTCCCCTGGGGTGAGAGAGGGCCCTGATACACAACCGCTTGCATTGAACACGGGACTTGTGAGTTCTGGGTAGAAAAGCTCCTTCCTGTTTGCAGGTATGACCTTAGATTTAAAAAAATAAAAATGCCGCATGCAAATGCAAATGTGCTTTTACTTCTGTGTTTAAAGGGATACAGAGGGTTTGATCAAACCTGCACACTTAAAAGATGCCTTTGAATTATCTTTCAGAAATCAAAATGTAACCCAAAAGCCATTTGAACTATGCAAGAGCTGTACCGTTGAAAGGGTATGTGAAATGTTATTTAACTCAACGGGCCTCACATCCACAGGCGGTCTGTAACATAACCTCCATGTTTCGTAAAAATTCAGTGTTATTTACAAGTGTATGCACCTATGAGGCTGGCTCATTGACAATGAATGAGCGTCTCCATCTCTAGGGTCACCATGAATCAAAAATACGGGATCCAGGGTTGAATCGGGTGCCTTGAATGAAATAAAAATAACATTCATTGAATGATAAAAGCAAATCCTATGGATTTTGCAAAAGTGGGTGCTCACATCGGCAGAAGCATCCGATTCGGAAAAATAAGGCGACCGCTCCTACAAGCACCTCCTCCGAACTGGCCGTCTAGAGGCATTTTTTAATCCAGTTTGCTGAAAATCCAATGGGTGTGACTTCATGAGGAAGTCTGCTGGGAAACATGGCTCCATGCCCCACGAACTTTTTTGTTTGTTTGTTTCTGTTTTTTTTGAGACAGACTCTCCCTCTGTCACCCAGGCTGGAGTGCAGTGGTGTGATCTCCGCTCACTGTAACCTCCGCCTCCCAGGTTCAAGCAATTCTCCCGCCTCAGCCCCCTGAGTAGCTGGGATTACAGGTGCCCACCACCAAGCCTGGCTAATTTTTGTACTTTTAGTAGAGACGGGGTTTCACCATGTTGATCAGGCAGGTCTCGAACTCCTGACCTCAGGTGATCCACCCACCTCGGCCTCCCAAAGTGCTGGTATGACAGGCGGGAGCCACTTGCTTTTTCACCTGCAACCCACATGTCTAGTAACATATCATTTGTCTTTCACCTTTTCTTCCAATCAGAAGACGCCATAATGCTATTTTCTAAGCAGCATTGGCCACTGGTCAGGTGCAGTAGCTCACTCCTGTAATCCCAACACTTTGGGAGAGGAAGGCGGCTGGATTGCTTGAGCCCAGGAGATGTAGACCACCCTGACCAACACAGCGAAACCTCATGTCTATTAAAAACAAAAACAAAAACACGGGGCTGGGAGAGGTGGCTCATGCCTGTAAATTTCACCACTTTGGGAGGCCAAGGCAGGTGGATCACTTGAGGTCAGGAGTTTGAGACCAGCCTGGCCAACATGGTGAAACGCCGTCTCTACTAAAAATACTAAAACTAGTCAGGCGTGTTGGCGGGTGCCTGTAATCTCAGCTACTCGGGAGGCTGAGGCACGAGAACTGCTTGAACTGGGAGACAGAGGTTGCAGTGAGCTGAGATCACGCCACTGCACTGCAGCCTTAGTGACAGTGCGAGACTCCATCTCAAAAAGAAAACACAAAAAATTAGCTCAGTATGGTGGTGCAAGGCCGTAGTCCCAGCTACATGGGAGGCTAAGGTGGGAGGATCACCTGAGCCCAGGGAGGTCAAGGCTGCAGTGAGCTGTAACTGTATCCCTGTACTCCAGCCTGAGTGACAGAGTGAGACCCTATCTCAAAAAACAAAAGAACTGGCCACTGTTTCCAGATAGATGGATTTCTGCAAGGAACAGCACTGTGCGTTTAATGAAATTAGAAGGACCAGCCGGGCTCAGTGTGGGTGTATCTGTTAAGCATATGTGGTATTGTGTATATACATGTGTGTTGCGTATAGATGTTGTGTCTTCAGTGTGTCTTGTGGGTGTGTCTGTTAAGCATGTGTGGTATTGTGTATATACATGTGTGTCATGTATAGATGTTGTTTCTTGACTGTGTGTTGTGTGTGTGTGTCTGTTGTGTATATACACGTGTGTTCTATGTAGATGTGTCTTGAGTGTATGTTGTATGTGTGTCTGTTGATCGTGTGTGGCATTATTTATATATATGTGTGTCGTGTACAGACGTTGTGTCTTGAGTGTGTGCTGTGTGTGTATGATATGTTTGTGTCTGTTGACTGTGTGTTGTGTATGCGTGCGTGTGTCTGTTGAGCGTGCTGTGTTGTGTCTATACATGTACGTTGTCTAAAGGTGTGTGTGTGTCTTGAGTGTCTGTGTTGTGTATGGATCTGTGTGTGCACCTCTGGGTGCATCCAGCCCTACACACACTGCTCACGCCTTGCTGCAAACGCAAGGTTTATCTCAGAGTAATTTGTCTTTGCACCTTGGACCAACCAAGGGGGAAAGTGGGTTGAAGCAAGAGTGGTATTGCCCGGGCGCGGTGGCTCACACCTGTCATCCCAGCACTTTGGGAGGCCGAGGCGGGTGGATCACAAGGTCAGGAGATCGAGACCATCCTGGATAACACGGTGAAACCCCGTCTCTACTAAAAATACAAAAAATTAGCCGGGCGTGGTGGCGGGCGCCTGTAGTCCCAGCTACTTGGGAGGCTGAGGCAGGAGAATGGCTTGAACCTGGGAGGCGGAGGTTGCAGTGAGCCGAGATCACGCCACCACACTCCAGCCTGCGTGACGGAGTGAGACTATGTCTCAGAAAAACAAAAAAGAAAAAAGAAAAAGGAGGACCGTTCAGCCCACAGAAAGTCTCAACATACTCTTCACCTTGTTCCTATTATAAGTTAAATTGCATCTCCCCAAAAAAGACTTGTAGAAGTCCTGACCTCCCCGCCCCCCACCCCACAACTACTTCAGAATGTAACTTTCTCTGGAAATATGGTGTTTGCAGCCGTCACGAGTTACGATGAGGCAGCAGTGGACTGGGATGGGCTCTGATCTAATGACTGCTGCCTTTGTAGAAATTTTTTTGTAAATGTGGATATGTAGAGGCACAGACACACAGAAAAGCCACGTGGAGACGGAGGCAGAGACTGGAGTGATGCGGACACAAGCCCAGGGATGCCTGGAGCTCCCAGGAGCTGAGAGAGGCAGGAAGGACCCTCCCCTAGAGCCTCCAGAAGGAACTGGATACAATTGTAATGGATTGAACAGTGGCCCCCAGAAAGACATATTCATGTAATAACCCCCAGAACCTGGCAATGAGACCTCATTTGGAAAAAGGGTCTTTGCAGATGTGATTAAGGATCTGGAGACGAGATCATCCCGAATTAGGATGGGCCCTAAACACAATGGCAGGTGTCCTTGTAAGAGACAGAAGAGGGGACACAGACACAGAGGAGAAGGCCACGTGGAGATGGAGGCAGAGACTGGAGTAAGGCGGACACAAGCCCAGGGACAGCTGGAGCCCCAGGAGCTGGGAGAGGCAGGAAGGACCCTCCCCTAGAGCCTCCAGAAGGAACCGAGCCTGCCAACACCTTGATCTCAGGCTTCTGGTCTTCAGAGCAAGGAGAGGGTAAAATTCTCGTGTTTTAAGACACGCAGTTATGGCAGTTTGTTATGGTAACTGCCGGGAATTAATACAGTACCCGAACAGACTCCAAGGGTGAGGTGAGGAGTGTGACCCAAGTGTAGCTGGTTTAGCCCCTGGGAATTTGCAGCGTGGTGAGAATAAGGAATAGAAAACATCACCAGAAGATGGGCGTGGTGGCTCACATCTGTCATCCCAGGACTTTGGGAGGGCGAGGTGGGTGGATCACCTGAGGTCAGGAGTTTGAGACCAGCCTGGCCAACATGGTGAAACCCCGTCTCTACTAAAAATACAAAAATTAGCCGGGTGCGGTGGCTCACACCTGTCATCCCAGCACTTTGGGAGGCTGAGGCAGGCGGATCACCTGAGGTCAGGAGTTCGAGACCAGCCTGGTCAACATGTTCAAACCCCGTTTCTAATAAAAATACAAAAGTTAGCCGGGCGTGGTGGCTCACGCCTGTCATCCCAGCACTTTGGGAGGCTGAGGCAGGCAGATCACCTGATGTCAGGAGTTCGAGACCAGCCTGGTCAACATGTTCAAACCCCGTTTCTACTAAAATGTAAAGTTCTCCTGTGGGCTCCTGGTCACCACCCCTCCCCAGAGGCATCCCTCCTGACAGAGACCCAACGGAAGAGACAGAACTACCGAAGGAAGGGAGGCTGCCACATACAGCAATGACCTTTCATCAGCCAAGAATCTAAAGTAGGAAGAGGGAGCGTGAGCTTGGAGATTTGGAGAGTCTCTTGTAAAACTCAAATATCTGAAATTTCAGCGGAAGACGCATCGGTCGGCGTACTTGTCGTTTAAAATCCGGGGCATAAATTTGCTTTGCTTGGAGACTCGCTGGTTCTAACCCATCACTTGGCAGACAAGCAAGATAAGAAGAGAGGAACCTGGGGTTTTGGTAAGGAGGAAAAGATTCATAATTAGAGTAGAGGACTTCCAGAGCTTTCCTGATTATATGGAGTGTGTCAGAGGTGCGTGAGTTCTAACCAGCTTATTAAATATTTTACAACCCAGTCAGTGGCACAAAAATTAGAGAATAACATGAGGCTATGTTGGATTTGTCTCTTGAATTTACACACTTTTTTTTTTTTCTTTTTGAGATGGAGTCTCACTCTTGTCACCCAGGCTGGAGTGTAATGGCACAATCTCGGCTCACTGCAACCTCCACCTGCTGGGTTCAAGCGATTCTCCTGCCTGAGCTTCATGAGTAGCTGGGATTACAGGCGTCCACCACCACGCCCTGCTAGTTTTTTGTATTTTTTTAGTAGAGATGGTGTTTCACTCTGTTAGCCAGGATGGTATCGATCTCCTCACCTCGTGATCCGCCCACCTCGGCCTCCCAATACACACTTTTATTTTTTTTGAGATGGAGTCTCACTCTGTCACCCAGGCTGGAGTGCAATGGCATGATCTCAGCTCACTGCAACCTCCGCCTCCCGGGTTCAAGCAATTCTCCTGCCTCAGCCTCCTGAGTAGCTGGGATTACAGGCGCCCACCGCCACACCCGGCTAATTTTTGTATTTTTAGTAGAGATGGGGCTTCGCTATGTTGGCCAGGCTGGTCTCGAACTCCTGACCTGAAGTGATCCACCCACCTCGGCTTCCCAAAGTGCTGGGATGACAGGTGCGATGGACCATGTGCCTGGCCTGAATTTACACATATTTATGGGGTTTTTTTTGCATACATTCCTCAGTCGATATATTTCTCTTTGCTATTTCATCTTACCCACACACACAGCTTCGTTTCATTTCCTAAGCATGGTACATGCCATTTTTTTTCCTTCCAATTATCGAGACTGTCCCATTCACAGGCAGAACTCTCTGAACAACTTGGAGTTTATTCGTGCTGATGATTCCTGGTTTCCCCAGGTGACTCTTGGGCTCACCAGAGCTTGCACCGGGTCTGCGTTTGCTGACAGACGCGTTCCCACGTCTCGCAGTCAGTGAATAAATGAATGGATGTGTCACCATGATGGATGGGCAGGCTCTCGAAAGACGGGCATACAACTCTCTTTGGCCACATCATTTGTCTGAAACACTCCAAGGCGTTCTGTGGGTAAACAGTCAGGAAGGACTTGGGGTGAAGCAATAGAAAAAAATATGATACTGGGGCCGGGCGTGGTGGCTCACACCTGTCATCCCAGCACTTTGGGAGGCCGAGGCGGGCGGATCACCTGAGGTCAGGAGTTCGAGACCAGCCTGGCCAACATGGTGAAACCCTGTCTCTACTGAAAATACGAAAAATTAGCCAGGCGCGGTGGCACACGCCTGTCATCCCAGCACTTTGGGAGGCTGAGGTGGGCAGTTCACCTGAGGTCAGGAGTTCGAGACCAGCCTGGCCAACATGGCAAAACTCTGTCTCTACTAAAAATACAAAAAATTAGCCAGGCAAGATGGCTCATGCCTGTCATCCCAGCACTTTGGGAGGCCGAGGCGGGCGGATCCCTTGAGGTTAGGAGTTCAAGACCAGCCTGGCCACCATAGTGAAACCCCGTCTCTACTAAAAATACAAAAATTAGCCAGGTGTGGTGGTGTGCACCTGTAATCCCAGCTACTTGGGAGGCTGAGGCAGGAGAATCGCTTGAACCCGGGAGGCGGAGGTTGCAGTGAGCCGAGATGTCACCACTGCACTCCAGCCTGGGTGACAGAGCGAGACTCCATCTGAAAAAATAAAAGAAAAGCAAAAGCACGGAAACGCACTGTGATTAAGGGACAAATTTTATCTTCCTATACCGCCTTGATTCGTGTTTAAATTTTGTCTTTTGCTTCCAGGCTGAGATTTCATGCCTGGGTTCAGCCTAAAGCGAATTTTAGCAGCTGAGTTATAAACCCCTAAAAATAGGTTTCTGTAGTCGAAATGCTGACACAGTGGATCTAGTTGGGAAGGACGGTGGCAGAGTTCTAATTAAAAGGACACTCAGTGCTTTGTCTGTGACTAACGTAAATAGCAATCAGGTTAACTTACAGTTTCCCTACCTTAGAGAGGCTTACAGAACATAGATAACTTGTTTTTCTCTCCAAATAATAATAATAATAGATTACTCAATTCGCATGATAGATGAAGAAAAGTGAGGTTGTGTATGGCCTTAGAAATAACACTAATGGGCCGGGCGCGGTGACTCACGCCTGTAATCCCAGCACTTTGGGAGGCCGAGGCAGGTGGATCATTTGAGGTCGGGAGTTCGAGACCAGCCTGGCCAACATGGTAAAACCTTGTCTGTCTGTATTAAAAATATAAAAACTAGGCAGGCGTGGTGGTGGGTGTCTGTGATCCCAGCTACTCAGGATGCTGAGGCAGGAGAATTGCTTGAACCCAGGAGGCAGAGGTTGCAGTGAGCCAAGATCACGCCACTGCACTCCAGCCTGGGTGACAGAGCGAGACTCCAAGAAAGAAAGAAAGAAAGAAAGAGAGAGAGAAAGAAAGAAAGAAAAGAATGAAAGAAAGAAATAAAAGAAACGAAAGAAAAAGAAAGAAAGAAAGAAGGAAAGAAAGAGAAAGAGAAAGAAAAGAAAAAAGAAAAGAAAGAGGTTTAAACTGTACGTTCTGATGTCAACTATACCTGTTAATACTTAAATTGGATACTAGGTAATAAAAATAAACATTTTCCCTCCTCTCTCTCTCTCTCTCCTCTTTTTAAGCATCTTGGTGATTTTTTTTTTTCTTTTCTGGGTCCCATCTTGCATTTATTTCTTCCGCGTGCGAGGAGGAGAGCATCTGGTATGATTTTTCATTTTCATTTTTGCCTAATAACATTTTCTTCTCAGATTTCGTCGGAGGCCTTGATAAAAGTCCTCCTGCTTTATAACTTATAGCTTTTATTACTTCGCTCACCATTGTTCCCATGTGGGCTCTGGGACCTTTCCTTCCTTCCTTCTTTCCTTCCTTCCTTTCTTTTTTTTTTTCTACTTTGGTCCTGATTCTCTTATCACCCCTTATTTCCTGAATGCTAAGACGTTTTTCTAACCTGCTTTAAAAAAATAAATAAATACTGTTTTGTTTATTTCTTTCCGTAGGTAAATTTATCCACAGAGACTTCTTGGCAGATAGTTTTCTTCTGAAGAAGACGGCTGCGTGATCAGTAAGAAGAGGTGTTGAAAGATGAAGGAGGGAGAGGTACATGGAAATGATTTGTCTTTACCTTCAAGGAGAAGGAACAAGAAAGATAAAAATTATAAATCAATAGGGTTGCTTTTGGAGATGCAAAAGTTTTGTTCATAATAAGAGTTATAATATGACCACCTACATAAAGTTTCGAAACAATAAATTCATTTTTTTTTTTTTTTTCACACAGAGTCTCGCTCTGTCGCCCAGGCTGGAGTGCAGTGGTGCGATCTCGGCTCACTACAAACTCCGCCTCCCGGGTTCAAGCGATTCTCCTGCCTCAGCCTCCCGAGTAGCTGGGACTACAGGTGCACGCCACCATGCCCAGCTAATTATTGTATTTTTGGTAGAGACGGGGTTTCACCATGTTGGCCAGGCTTGTCTCGAACTCCTGACCTCAGGTGATCCACCCACCTCAGCCTCAAAGTGTCTCTCTTATCTACACTCTTATACCAGGGACATTGACCGGGTTTTGGTGTGTTTTGGCATTTTACCGTTTCTGTACATGTCCTCTCAGAACTGCAGGAAATTCATGAGCTGGTGGCGTTTGATCCTTGCCTATGGGAGAAGAGTCTTATTCTTTTAATTTCAGTATAAGAAGTGTGGTCCTGTACGTCTCAAAGCCTCACTGAGAGACAGTGGGAGCATTTGGCCTTGCAGGAACTGCCGGCCTCGGCAGTAGCGTGCTCTGGACAGCCAGAAACTGGATCTGTGTTCCAGCGATGCCCTCTACTGGGAAAATCTATAGCTTCTCTTTCTTGCTTTCAGAATCTCTGTCTCTTTTTTTTTTTTTTGAGACGGAGTCTCGCTCGGTTGCCCAGGCTGGAGGACAGTGGTGCAATCTCAGCTCACAGCAACCTCCATCTCCCAGGTTCAAGCAACTCTCCTGCCTCAGCTTTCTGAATAGCCGGGGTTACAGGCACCTGCCACCACGCCTGAGTCATTTTTGTATTTTTAGCAGAGACGGGGTTTCACCATTTTGGTCAGGCTGGTCTCGAACTCCTGGCCTCACGATCTACCTGCCTCAGCCTCCCGAAGTGTTGAGATTACAGGCATGAGCCACAGTGGCCAGCCGACATGCTTTTCTGACTCAACATTATGTCTTAAAAATATTCCTAGGTCAGTTAATACAAATGTATCCCCACTTATTTTAACTGGTACTTACTCATCCAGGGAAGGCTTCTAGATTTTATTTAGCTGTTTAAAAAATTCATTTGACTCATTTCCAGGTTTTTGCTTTTATTTTTTGTAGGGGGATAGAGTCTCACTCTGTTGCCCAGGCCGGAGTGCAGTGCTGTGGTCTCGACTCACTGCAACCTCTGCCTCCCGGATTCAAGCAATTCTCCTGCCTCAGCCTTCTGAGTAGCTGGGATTACAGGCGCCCGCAGCCACACCTGACTAATTTTTGTATTTTTAGCAGAGACGGGGTTTCATGTTGGTCAGGCTGGTCTCAAACTCCTGAACTCAAGTGATCCGCCCGCCTCGGCCTCCCAAAGTGCTGGGATGACAGGTGCCAGCCAGTGCGCCCAGCGAGAGTCTCCGTATCTTACAGACTTTGGAAAACAGGATTTTAAAGAATTCAGTCGAGTTCCGTTCGGAGCTGAGTCATGCGAAATTCCAGCTGCATTCAAGACCTGCTGCGAATAAAACAGGTGAAGTGTCGGGCAGGTTGGTTGCAGGTCTATAAAGGGGTTGGGATAAAGGACCCCAGAAGAAGGAAGATCTGCCTGCACGGAGAACGTGTTGCTCACAGATAGCTCAAGCGTGGTCAATATCCCTGACGTTCCCAAGACACCAAACTCCCCACCCCATCTTCCCAATTCTCATCAACAAAGCAATGGATACTATTTTAGTTTCCTGTAGCTTAAACAACACTCACAAGCTGGGCGCGGTGGCTCACGCCTGTCATCCCAGCACTTTGGGAGGCCGAGGCGGGTGGATCACTTGAGGTCAGGAGTTCCAGACCATCCTGGCCAACATAGCGAAACCCCGTCTCTACTAAAAATACAAAGATTAGCTGGGCACGGTGGTGGGCACCTGTAGTCCTAGGTACTCGGGAGGCTGAGGCAGGAGAATCGCTTGAACTCGGGAGGCGGAGGTTGCGGTGAGCTGAGATCGCACCACTGCACTCCAACCTGGGAGACAGAGTGAGACTCTGTCTCAAAAAAAAAAAATGAGGGGTTTGGGAAGAGGTTGTACATGGCCCTGTTTATTTTCTATCTATCATCTATCTATCTATCTATCTATCTATCTTCTACCATCTATCTATCTATCTAACATCTATCATCTATCTATCTAATCTATCTATCATCTATCATCTATCTATCTAATCTATCATCTATCTATCTATATCTATATCTAGCTATCCACCTGTCATCTCTCTGTCTTGTCTATCATCTATCTATCTACACCTGTCTATCTATCTATATGTATATATCCATCTATCAGTCATCTCCCTGTCTCTATCTATCTATCTAAATATCTATCTATCTATCTGTCTGTCTTTCTATCTACCTATCTCTTTCTCTATATCTATTTATCCATCTATCTATCAATCATGTCTCTCTCTGTCTCTGTCTATCTTGGGTCTATGTATATCTATCTATCTATATGTATCTATCTATCCATTTATCTATCGATCATCTCCCTGTCTCTGTCTATGTATCTATCTATCTATGTCTATATCTATCTATCCATCTATCTATTGATCATGTCTCTGTCTATCATCTATCTATATCTGTCTATATGTATCTATCTATCCATCTATTGATCATCTCCCTGTCTCTATCTATCTATCTGTCTATCTCTATCTCTATATCTATCTATCCATCTATGTATCAATCACATCTCTCTCTGTCTCTGTCTATCATCTGTCTCTCTACCTGCCTGCCTGTCTACCTATCTATCCAATTCCCAAAGGTTTAAATAAATTTGACCAGGCCGGGCGCGGTAGCTCACACCTGTAATCCCAGCACTTTGGGAGGCCGAGACGGGTGGATCACCTGAGGTTGGGAGTTCGAGACCAGCCTGACCAATATGGAGAAACCCCATCTCTACTAAAAATACAAAATTAGCCGGGCGTGGTGGCGCATGTCTGTAGTCCCAGCTGCTTGGGAGGCTGAGGCAGGGGAAATCACTTGATCCCGGGAGGCAGAGGTTGCGGTGAGCTGAGATCACACCACTGCACTCTAGCCTGGATGACAAGAGTGGAACTCTGTCTCAATAAATAAATAAATAAATAAATAACTTTGACCGACTCTGCATCAAGGCCAGCTTCCTCTTGGTTCATCCCTCCCATCATAGCCACAGTGAGGCTCCGGCAGCCTTCTGGATTTCCTTTGCTTCCCCGTCTTCCTCCAATCTACTGTCCAACTGTTCCGTCAACTTCCCAAGAGGCCGCAACCTCGAGGAGCTGAGGCGTTTCACGTGTGCACATGCGTGTACACGTCTCTGTACCGGTCAAGATGCTTACGCTTGATGGGAGCAGCTCTGCGCCCGGCACAGTAGCAGACACGAACAAAAGGGGACCCACGCCGTCCTCCAGAACCAAGCAGGGTCTTTTCGAAGATGGGCCAGGCACCCCAAAATCACCCTGGAATTTAAAGAGTATAAACAAGCAAGTCAGGAGGCCGGGTGCGGTGGCTCACGTCTGTCATCCCAGCACTTTGGGAGTCCGATGCAGGCAGATCACCTGAGGTCAGGCGTTCGAGACCAGCCTGGCCAACATAGTGAAACCCCGTCTGTACTAAAAAAACAAAAATTAGCCAGGTGGGGTGGTGGGTTCTTGTAACACTAGCTACTTGGGAGGCTGAGACGGCAGAATGGCTTGAACACGAGAGGCGGAGGTTGCGGTGAGCTGAGATCACGCCACTGCTCTCCAGCCTAAGCAACAGAGCAAGACTCTGTCTCAAAAAATAAAAAAAAAAAGGGAAGTGAGGATGATTTTGGGGACAGCAGGGTTGTGACGCTCTCCTCCGCCCAGGAGGCCACCCAGACTCCATAGGGAAAGAGAAACAGCTGAGTTGCTGGAAGTTGCACCAGAATGCCAACCTGGGTGGGAAACTCCATTCTCAGCCACTTGGGGTTAGCCCTGAACGGCAGGAGCCCGTGGAAAGAAAAGTCTCTGCTCTGATTTCGATCATTTTTATGAGCTTTAGTCGATTTAATGTTCTAGGTTGGAGGTTGAGGGGGAGTGGGTTATGGTGTAATTTCCTTTCCTTTTGTTCATGTGTAATTAGAAATCCGGAGTGAGCAGAAGGACAGAGGAAAGGAATCTAATACAGTCAGAGGAAGGCGAGGTGCTTTTTGTTGTTGTTGTTGTTTTTGTTTTGTTTTCTGGGATGCATCAAGTTCAGTGATATCAGCACTTAACAAATAGCCAAGGGGACCCCATCTTCGCTGCAAATGCAGGGGGGCCTTCCAGCCTCCACACACATGGTCAGCACACGTCAGACACAATTTGAAACAGAGCTTCACACTTTGGGACCTCCTCTTTCTCTCTGATGTATGACCTCCATCTATTTAAAATGTTAACCAATAGAGAACACACACACACACACACACACACACACACACACACGTGTGCCGATCTCAAATTACATATCACATGTGAGTCTTCGCATTTTAAAAGGTGATAAAAATGTCAGTAATATCCTACATGCCAGCCACTCCAAAGATCCCCCACCCTCTAACGTCTACAAGGCTTGGGTTGTCTTGACATAATTCCACGTGGAAACCAGGCTGCTGTGGAAAACACCAGTTCTCAAGATGGCAGCACACACAGAGGCTTTTGTTGAAAAGAGCATGAAAGAGAGGCTTGTCCAAGGTCTCCGGAGACCGGCTCGCCGACCGTGATGAACACACACACCCGAAACTGCTGTTTTGACTTTGCGTGCATCATGAGTTGGTTGTGGTTACATTTATTTAATCCTTTGGGAAGAGGATAGATCGGGAGATAGGCAGGTAGGTAGATAGACAGATGATAGGCAGAGACAGAGAGATGATCGATGCATAGATATATGGACATACAGATACATAGATACAGAGATAGATACATAGATGATAGAGACAGACAGGGAGATGATGATAGGTAGATAGATAGATAGATAGATAATGCATAGATAGATAGATAGATAGATGATACATAGATACATAGATAGATGATAGAGATATAATCAATAGATGATAGATTGATAGATAGATACATAGATTAGATAGATAGATAGATAAGTAGATATAGATAGATGATAGAGACAGAGAGAGATAATCAATAGATAGATGATAGAGACAGAGAGGAAGATGATAGATAGATAGATAATACATAGATGGATGATAGAGATATAATCAATAGATGATAGATAAGTAGATATAGATAGATGATAGAGACAGAGAGAGATAATCAATAGATAGACAGATGATAGAGACAGAGAGGAAGATGATAGATAGATGATTATAGCTATAGATAGATAGACGATAGATGATAGATAGATACATAGAGATACGTAGATCATAGATAGATGGTAGACAGATAGATATCTAGATAGACAGATATAGATAGATGATAGAGAGGTGATCAATAGATAGATGGATAGATAGAGATGGATAGATACATAGATGATAGATAGATGATAGATAGACAGATACACAGAGATAGATAGATACATAAATGATAGATAGATGGTAGATATAGATTGATAAATAAATGAAAAATGATTAGATACATAGATAGATGTGGATAGCCAGATGGAGAGATGACAGATAGATGATAGGTGGATAGATATATGATAGATACAGGTGATAGAGACAGAAGCATAGATATATATGTATGTATATATACACATTATAATGTGTACATATTGTATATACTATAAATTGTATACACTATAAATTGTATACATTATAAATCTTCATATATGTGCATATATGTTGAGTATATATGTATACATATATACTAACCATATACTAAACAAACTGAATACATAAACTTTAGTATATGTGCATAAATGTTTAGTATATACGTATATATATGCTAATTATATATGAAACATACTGAATACATTTTTAGTATATGTACCCATATACATATATACTAAAGTATACATATATGCTACAGTTTATCATGTATATATAATATATATGTTTAGTATCTATGTATACAGAGATACTGATATTGTGTACATACACATATATACACGGATATAAAGTACCGTATAAGTATGTATACACACTACATTTTATAATGTATTTATACTAAAATTAATAATGTATATGTACATATACATATAATGTATATATAAATAAGATACAGGTATAATGCCTATGATCTAACAATTAAAATACATTAAAATTAATTTCATAACAGTTTTTAACTTACAGAAACATTGCCAGATAATGCAGAGAGACTTCATATACCCCACACCCTGCCTGGCCTATTCTTAGCATCTTATATCTGTATGGTACAATCGTCACAACTGATGAACCAATATTGACGCATTATTAATGTGCTGTTATCGTTAAAAGGATAGTTCAGGCTGAGATCTAGAGTGGTGGTCTCCAGCATAGGCTACAGGCATAGAACTTCACAGAGCTAAAAGTAGAGGGTGGTACTGGGGAGGGCGTGAGAAGCACACAGTTCCATTCGTCTATCTGTAAGGAAAGCTACCAGGCAACACGCACACATGCACACACACATACATATTATACCACACACAAATACACACCAGTACACACCATACACACATACACTGCACAGACATGTATACACACCACGCTCACACACAGTGCACACTTATTCCGCACGCTCACTAATGCAAATTATGCATAACTCACACAGGTACTAGACACACCACAGACACTACACCCATAGATACACACACACCACACACTCACACAAACACACACATATAATGCATACCACACAAATATCCATCTTTCTGGACCCCCTGCTATAGGATATGGGGAACCCGTCAGTCTGGTAAACACAGGGACCCAGGCTGAGCAGTAGGGACCCCCCAGGGGATCATCCTTCAGCCCCTGGTATGACACCCGGCGGAGACCAGGTCCCCCATAAATGCTTGTCGTCATCTACAAACTAGACTTTTTATATAACTCAAAAATTTAAGGTGTGAAATGCATATCAGACATTCCAAGAAATGTGGTTTTCTGCTTTCAGGAGGCTTGGTAGGAAGTCTCGCATTTTCATTACAAAATTACGACAAAATGGGATTTTTCTTTTTTCTTTTTATTTTTTTTGCGACGAGTCTCGCTCTGTCTCCGAGGTTGGAGTGCAGTGGCACCATCTCGGCTCACTGCAACCTCCACCTCCCGTGTTCAAGCGATTCTCCTGCCCCAGCCTCCCGAGTAGCTGAGATGACAGGCACCCGCCACCACGCCCAGCTAAATTTTTTTGTATTTTTTAGTAGAGACGGGGATTCACCGTGTTAGCCAGGTTGGTTTCAAACTCCTGACCTCAAATGACCCGCCTGCCTCGGACTCCCAAAGTGCTGGGATTGCAGGCGTGAGCCACTGTGTCCGGCCCACAGAACGGGGTCTTTACGTGAAGACACAGTCTGCGACAAAATAACTGAGTGATGGTGTAGGTGACCCTTGACGAGAACACCCAGTTTTGGTTCGTTGGACTCCAAAGTCCACGAACGGTTGTCTTGGGTGAGTTCCTAACCGTTGCCTCATTTCAGCTCCATTTTCTCATGTGAGCATATGGAATGCTAACAGCATGTACCTGGCAGAGGTATAGGACTCAACCGATGTGATGTTGAAGTAGTGCTTGCGGGACCTCAGCCTGAGATACTTGGATGAGATTGTACCCAAGATTGTGCATGTTAGGGGGTCCCTTAAATGTGGTCCCTCAGCCAGGCGCGGTGACTCACGCCTGTGATCCCAACACTTTGGGAGGCTGAGGCGGGTGGATCACGAGGTCAGGAGTTCGAGACCAGCCCTGGCCAACACGGTGAAACCACATCTCTACTAAAAACACAAAAATTAGCCAGGTGTGGTGGCAGCTGCCTGTAGTCCCAGCTACTCGGGAGGCTGAGGTGGGAGAATCACTTGAACCCAGGAGGCGGAGGTTGTAGTGAGCCAAGATCACGCCACTGCACTCCAGCCTGGACGGCAGAGCAAGACCCTGTCTAAAAAACAAACAAACAAACAAACAAAACAGTGGTCTCTCATGGGATGGACTTCAGAGGCATGGTCCTGAGATGTCAGGACAAATTTGTGCCTGGAATTCCATGTTTGAGGTTCTCCAGGGATAGTCCCTTGGTGGAGAGAGACTTCTACACTTCTACCAAAAGATTCTGTATTTAGAGTCTCTCAATACTGTGTGTCCCATGGTCTGCCGTGGAGACACACCTCTACATCTTTCCAGTGTGTGACTCTGATTTAAAAAATCATAAGAGGCCAGGCACGGTGGCTCACGTCTGTAATCCCAGCACTCTGGGAGGCCGAGGCGGGCGGATCACCAGGTCAGGAGATCGACACCATCCTGGCTAACACGGTGAAACCCCGTCTCTACTAAAAATACAAAATATTAGCCAAACGTGGTGGCACGCACCTGTCATCCCAGCACTTTGGGAGGCCGAGGCGGGCGGATCACCTGAGGTCAGGAGTTCGAGACCAGCCTGGCCAACACAGTGAAACCCCATCTCTACTAAAAATACAAAAATTAGCCGGGCATGGTGGTGGGTGCCTGTAATCCCAGCTACTCAGGAGGCTGAGGCGGGAGAATCGCTTGAACCCGGGAGGCGGAGGTTACAGTGAGCCGAGATCGCGCCACTGCACTCCAGCCTGGATGAGAGAGCGAGACTCTGTCTCAAAAAACAAAAGTATTTCACCCTCCTTCTTTCATACAATAGGAGAAATACTTTTTCCTCCTGCCTCTGCCTTTTTGGGGGGGCAATTTCAATGAGATTCAATGAAAGTCGTTGGTGAATGGCTTTAACTTACTGTAATTTATTTCATGCAGTTCCATTAAGTTGGCTCTGTTGAAGCTTGTGTACGTAAAAATGAAACCGGTCGTGAGCTTTGAAAATCCACAGAGTTTTACATGAAAGTGGTCTTTTACCTGAAAGCACACTCATCGACTCCGTGCAGTCTTGGAATCTGGGATTCCCTTTGAAGGTAATACCCGCAATTACGTGCGTTTCATAAATATGGAATTACGCGTTCATACTCCTGGTCATTAACTGGGATATGGCTTTTAAATCTAACCGTTAGTCATTGAAATGCTTTGCTGAATAAATTGAATCAGTTTCTAGAAGGTGGATACGGTTGTTTCATGTGTTTTCAGGGTAGAACCATATGCAGTTGAGTATCCCCGTCTGTGGAGAGTTGGAAAAGGCTGGGGAAAGTCTGAAGCCTTTGCTGGACCTTGATTTTGTCCTTCTGTCTTCTCCTTTGTGCACTTACGCTGGGAAATAAAATCTTTGCTAATAATGTCAGAAGAGAGTGCAGAAGCCGGGCGCGGTGACTCACGCCTGTCATCCCAGCACTTTGGGAGGCCGGGGTGGACCGATCTCGAGGTCAGGAGTTCGAGACCAGCCTGGCCAACATGGTGAAACCCCGTCTCTACTAAAAACCCAAAAACTAGCCGGGCATGGTGGCGGGCGCCTGTAGTCCCAGCTACTCGGGAGACTGAGGCAGGAGAATTGCTTGAACCTGGGAGGTGGAGGTTGCAGTGAGCCGAGATCGCACCATTGCACTCCAGCCTGGGAGACGAGAGACTCTATCTGAAAGAAAAATAAAAAAATTATTCCTAAATTTGCAGTGTCATTCCTAAATGGGACACCATGGTAAGGAATGCAGGCAACCTCTTGAAATTAGGAAAAAATCCCGGAAAATGAATTCTCCCCTAGAGCTTGTAAGCGATACTTTGATTTTAGCCCTGTTAAGATTTATTTTGGACCCTGTTAAGATTCATTTTGGACTCTGACTCTGCCAGAACTGTAAGATAACAACATCTGTGTCATCTGAAGCCACGAGTTTGTGGTCCTTCGTTACAACGTCCACAGGAGGATCCTAGGACCCCTTTGTTTTTTTGTTTGTTTTTGTTTTTGTTTTTTTGAGATAGTCTCTCGCTCTGTCACCCAGGCTGGAGTGCAGTGGCATCATCTCGGCTCACTCCGCCTCCCAGGTTCAAGCGATTCTCCTGTCTCAGCCTCCAGAGTAGTTGGGACTACGGGCGCGTGCCAGCACGCCCGGCTACTTTTTGAATTTTTAGTAGAGACGGGGTTTCACTGTGTTGGCCAGGCCGGTCTCGAACTCCTGACCTCGTGATCCACCTGCCTCGGCCTCCTGAAGTGCTGGGATTACAAGCGTGAGCCACTATGCCCAGACTGTTTTTTTAATTAAGCTTCTTTTCCTCATGATCCAGTCTTCTCTTCTGAGTAGGTAAGGAAACCCCCAAATTGTAGGCTGATCCTCTGAACTTCTCCATCTCAAACCTGAGCCGTGTGCCAGAGGACGATGCCTCTGGGGTAGCATTTGGCTTCAGGGGACTTCCTCACCACCCCTCCCCACTCTGGTGAGGCTGGGAATGTAATTCCACCTGTGTGGGTACTTGACCCAGGCACGGTGGCTCACACCTGTCATCCCAGCACTTTGGGAGGCCGAGGTAGATGGATCACCTGAGGTCAGGAGTTTGAGACCAGCCTGGCCAACATGGAGAAACCCCGTCTCTACTGAAAATACAAAAATTAGCCGGACCTGTTGGCTCACGCCTGTCATCCCAGCACTTTGGGAGGCCGAGGTAGATGGATCACCTGAGGTAGGGAGTTTGAGACCAGCCTGGCCAACATGGAGAAACCCCGTCTCTACTGAAAACACAAAAATTAGCCGGACCTGTTGGCTCATGCCTGTCATCCCAGCTACTCGGGAGGCTGAGGCAGGTGAATCGCTTGAACCCGGGAGGCGGAGGTGGCAGTGAGCTGAGATCACGCCATATTGCACTCCAGCGTGGGCGACAAGAGTGAAACTCCATCTCAAAAAAAGAAAAAAGAAACAAATTCACAGCATTTTCACGCAACGTCCATTCTACCTGGAAGCACTCAAGGACATCATAGATTCTTGGAACATGCGATTCCTTTTGAAGGCAACCCCAATTGTGACCTGCACACACCAACAAGCTAATAGTCTCAGCCCCGCTGGCCAAGACAAGGGGGACTTCCCAGACCCACGGGCGTAACTCCCACCGTGACTGTGAGATGTGACTGACCCTGAATGCTGCTGCTGGTGGCTACTCCCTCCAGCCCTATTGATTATCCAACATCTCTATCCCAAGATGTGTCTGTATCCGTCTACTCTCACGGTGCTAGTGAAGACATACCCGAGACTGGGTCATTTATTTTTATTATTTTTTATTTATTTTATTTATTTTGAGATGGAGTCTCACACTGTCGCCCAGGCTGGAGTGCAGTGGCACGATCTCGGCTCACTGCAAGCTCCATCTCCCAGCTTCACGCCATTCTCCTGCCTCAGCCTCCCGAGTAGCTGGGACTACAGGTGCCCACGACCACGCCCTGGTGACAGAGCAAGACTCTGTCAAAAATAAAAAAAAAAACAAATAAAACACCAATATCACTTTCTTTTTTTTCTTTTTTTTTTTTTTTTTTTAGACAGGGTTTTGCTTTTCTTACCCAGGCTGGAGTGCAATAGTGTGATCTTGGCTCACTGCAACCTCCACCTCCCAGATTCAAGCGATTCTCCTGCCTCAGCCTCCCAAGTAGCTGGGATGACAGGCATGCACCACCACGCTTGGCTAATTTTTGTATGTTTAGTAGAGATGGGGTTTCACCGTGTTGGCCAGGCTGGTCTCGAACTCCTGACCTCAGGTGATCCACCCGACTTGGCCTCCCAAAGTGCTGGGATTATAGGTGTGTGCCACCGCGCCCGGCCTAATATCACTTTCAGTCAACATTATCCCCTGACTTGACGATGTCCAGGGCTGGTACAAGCTTCTAACCTTTCTGTGTACCTTTGGTAATAGTTACCGTGAAACTCTGACTCTCCCGTCTAGGAAGCCAATATCCATGCTACCGCTGAACCCTTTCCATCCCACCTGTGGTCAACCCTCTCTCCATCTTAGCCAGTTTCCATCATCCCCATTTACAAAGCTATCCTTGATTTCCCTCTCTTTTCCCTCGCCGTGAAATATCAAGTTAGGAAAACCTCCTTGGAAAATCTCAGGGAACAATGTAGGAAGTCAGATTTCACGTCTGAAATCGGGGAACAATGGAGACAGCTACGGTGCTTTTCCATGAGTGATAATTTACTTTTCTACCCCCTCCCTTGTTCCCTGGCAGTTGGGTTTATGATCGGCGGCAGACGGATGGCTTTTTATGAGTTTCGTATTTTTCATAAGGCCACACTTCATTATTCGTATGTTGGCATGTCTTCTGCTTGCATTCTAAATCATGCTGCTAAATAAACTTAAACAAGAGAGAGAATGTGATAAGCACTATATTGTTTGTTTTTGATTTTGTTTTCTTCTGTTTTTGTTTTTGTTTTCTGCTCCCTGTTTGCAAATAAAGAGAATTGCCAAACTTGATTAAAAGTTGGTAGTTAAGGCTGGGCACGGTGGCTCACATCTATATAATCCCAGCACTTTGGAAGGCCGAGGCGGGCGGATCACCTGAGGTCAGGAGTTCGAGATCAGCCTGGGCAACATGGCAAAACCCCATCTCTACTAAAAATATGAAAATTAGCTGGGCGTGGTGGTGGGCACCTGTAATCCCAGCTACTCGAGAGGCTGAGGCAGGAGAATCACTTGAACCCGGGAGACGGAAGTTGCAGTGAGCCGAGACTGCGCCACTGCACTCCAGCCTGGGCAACAAGAGCAAAAATTCTGTCTCAAAAAAAAAAGAAAGAAAGAAAGGAAAAAAGAAAAGAAAAAAAGAAAAGAAAAGATCAGATCAGCCCAGAGTTTTATTTTTTACTTTAAACAGATGGTAGCAAAAGTTTGTTGTTTTTGTTTGTTTGTTGTTTTGGTTTGTTTGTTGTTTTGGTTTGTTTGTCGTTTTGGTTTGTTTTTTGTTTGATGTTTGTGGGCCTTCTGGAGTTTGTTTGTTGTTTTAGCTGAAGATGGATCAGTATTTCAGTCTGCTGAGGGTTCCATAACAAAGTCCCACAGATTGTGTGGCTTAAACAAAAGCCATTGACTCTCACAGTCTTAGAGGCCGGAAGTCTGAGATCAGGGTACGGGCAGGGCTGGTTCCTCCTGAGGCCTCTCTCCTGGGCTTGGAGATGCCGTCTTCTCCCTGTGCCCTCACAGGGTCATCCCTCTGTGTGTGTCTGTGTCCTCATCTCCTTTTCTTATGAGGTGTCTTAGTCCATCTCAGGCTGCTATCACAGAATACCATAGACTGGGCGGCTTAGAAACAACAGACATTGATTCTCCCACAGTCCTGGAGGCTGGAGGTCTGAGATCCAGGTGTGGGCAGGGCTGGTTCCTCCTGAGGCCTCTCTCCTGGGCTTGGAGATGCTGTCTTCTCCCTGTGCCCTCACAGGGTCGTCCCTCTGTGTGTGTCTGTGTCCTCATCTCCCTTTTCTTTTCTTTGAGACAGAGTCTCACTCTGTCGCCCAGGCTGGAGTGCAGTGGTGTGATCTCGGCTTACTTCAACCTCCGCCTCCCGGGTTCACGCCATTCTCCTGCCTCAGCCTCCCGAGTAGCTGGGACCACAGGCGCCTGCCACCACGCCCGGCTAATTTTTTTGTTTTTTTAGTAGAGACGGGGTTTCATTGTGTTAGCCAGGATGGTCGCGATCTCCTGACCTCGTGATCCACCCGCCTCGGCCTCCCAAAGTGCTGGGATTACAGGCGTGAGCCACCGCGCCCAGCCCCTCATCTCCCTTTTTTATAAGGATACACTAATGAGATCATTTACCTGAATCACCTCTTTAAAGACCCTGCCTCCAAATACATTCACATTCCGAAGTCCTGAGGATTAGGGCTTCAACATAAGAATTTTGAAAGGATGCAGTTCAGCCTCTACCCACCTGGAATATGCTGCTACTTCATATTTTATTTTATTTTATTTATTTTGAGATGGAATTTCGTTCTTGTCGCCTAGGCTGGAGTGCAGTGTTGCGACCTCAGCTCACTGCAACCTTTACCTCCCACATTCAAGTGATTCTCCTGCCTCAGCCTCCCGAGTAGATGGGAGTACAGGCATGCGCCACCACGCCTGGCTAATTTCTGTATTTTCAGTGGACGTGGGGTTTCACCATGTTGGCCAGGCTGATCTTGAACTCCTGACCTCGTGATCCACCCACCTTGGCCTCCCAGAGTGCTGGGATGACAGGCGTGAGCCACCGCGCCCGGCCAAGCCTTTTGTTTTGTCCAGTCACTCGTTCAACTGATTGGATAGGGCCCACCCACGTTGGGAAAGGTAATCTACTTTGCTCCGTGCATGGATTCAAATGCTGCGCTCATCCAGAGACCCTCCCACACACCTTGAATCGTGTCTGACCACACATCTGGGCACCCCGTGGCCCAGTCAAGTGGAGACGTAAGTACCCAACACATTCTCTCCCTTGCTTTTGCCTCTAGACTAGATCATTCCCATCTGCAGAGAGACACACAGCCATTTTTTTTCAGGTAAAACAATCTTTTTGAGTACATTCCCCTAAGCCTTCACCCCATCTCCTTGCTCCTTTTCCTAGCATAGCAGGACGTGGGTTTAGGTGGCGCTTGAGTTTCTCCAGCATCGTCTTCATGCTCCCCTTTTCTCTCACCCCCCTCACTGCACACACCTGGGTCTCACCAAGATGCCCAGTAACCCGCAGTGATAAGTGCACCACTGGGTCACCTTTCCTGCACCTACTAGCAAGGTGGACTCAGCTATCACCCCTTTCTCCTTGACTCACTCGGCTTCTAGGGTTCCACACCCTCTCCGTCTTCCTCCTGCCCCTCTGGCAACTTCTCTCCAGTTGCGTTAGTCCATTCTCACACCGCTAATAAAGATATATCTGAAGCCGGGTGCAGTGGGTCACGTCTGTCATCCCAGCACTTTGGGAGGCCGAGGCGGGCGGATCACGAGGTCGGGAGATCGAGACCATCCTGGCTAACATGGTGAAACCCCGTCTCTACTAAAAATACAAAAAATTATTTTTGGGAGGCCCACCTCGGCCTCCCAAAGTGCTGGGATGACAGGTGTGAGCCACCGCGCCCGGCCCCATATCACCAGATAGAATGTTCTAGAACGTTTTTCCAGAACGATGTAGTCAGTCACAAACTAACTTCTTCTCCCTGAGCCACCCCCCTCCTTTTAACAGGCAAACTGTCCACTGCCTCGCTGGCTTTGACCCCGAATGTTTTCTCATTTCCATCAACATACCAGTTTTCTCACACGCTATGTAATTTTTGTATTTTTAGTAGAGACGGGGTTTCACCTTGTTGGCCAGGATGATCTTGATGTCTTGACCTTAAGATCCCCCTACCTTGGCCTCGCAAAGTGCTGGGATGACAGGCGTGAGCCACCGCGCCCGGCCCCATATCACCAGATAGAATGTTCTAGAACGTTTTTCCGGAAAGATGTAGTCAGCCACAAACTCACTTCTTCTCCCTGAGCCACTCCCCTCCTTTTAACAGGCAAACTGTCCACTGCCTCACTGGCTTTGACCCCGAATGCTTTTTCTCATTTCCATCAACATACCAGTTTTCTCACACGCTATGTAATTTTTGTATTTTTAGTAGAGACGGGGTTTCACCTTGTTGGCCAGGATGATCTTGATGTCTTGACCTTAAGATCCCCCTACCTTGGCCTCGCAAAGTGCTGGGATGACAGGCGTGAGCCACCGCGCCCGGCCCCATATCACCAGATAGAATGTTCTAGAACGTTTTTCCGGAAAGATGTAGTCAGCCACAAACTCACTTCTTCTCCCTGAGCCACTCCCCTCCTTTTAACAGGCAAACTGTCCACTGCCTCACTGGCTTTGACCCCGAATGCTTTTTCTCATTTCCATCAACATACCAGTTTTCTCACACGCTATGTAATTTTTGTATTTTTAGTAGAGACGGGGTTTCACCTTGTTGGCCAGGATGATCTTGATGTCTTGACCTTATGATCCCCCTACCTTGGCCTCGCAAAGTGCTGGGATGACAGGCGTGAGCCACCGCGCCCGGCCCCATATCACCAGATAGAATGTTCTAGAACGTTTTTCCGGAAAGATGTAGTCAGCCACAAACTCACTTCTTCTCCCTGAGCCACCCCCCTCCTTTTAAGAGGCAAACTGTCCACTGCCTCGCTGGCTTTGACCCCAAATACTTTTTCTCATTTCCATCAACATACCGGTTTTGTCACACGCTATGTAATTTTCTTGTTTATTTCAGAGTTCCTTCTCTCTCTGATGAAGGGGTACGTTTCACCAGGACAGGGGTCTTGGTTTTGTCCTCTCCAAACAGTGCCTGACGTATACACGTGCATTTACGGGATGAAGGAGGGAAACTTCAAACCCTCCCGGGTACCACCTTTGAAGCTCTCAGAAGGCGCTTTGGTGACCCCCATCTCTTTGGCACAGAGCATTTCGCCCCTTGTCAGCCTCACGCTATCAACATTCCTTGCTCGACTGTCTTTTGTTTCTGCGTAGGTGATATATGAGCCCGTGCTGTTCCCTGCCTCTTTCAACCTATTAAATTGCTTTCACTTCTAATGAGAGACAGAGGCTTCCTGCTTCACAGAGCCTCGTAAGCATCTGCTTGCAGACCTGACACCTGATGAGGTGCTAATAAAATCCAGCAGAGGATGTGGCACCCACCAGCATTTCTGCGTCACATTTGTGTAATGTATGGCTCTAATCTGACCAGGTTTTCATGAGGAGCTTTGGAGGAATGTGTCTCAGCACCCTGAACACTCTGCAGTTAACTCCGCTCCGGGGACCAAGGCCTGTGTCTCATTCCCGAGCATCATCCGTGTAGGAATGGCCTGCCTGCCCAGCTCAGAAAAGGAAGCCTGCCCTGGCTGCTGGTTTTTGAAAGTGTGATCGTCTCCCTGCTGCTTGGTTTGCCTTCTTTTTCTTTTTTGGTTTTTTGAGACAGAGATTCGCTCTTGTTACCAAGGCTGGAGTGCACTGGTGCGATCTCGGCTCACGGCAACCTCCACCTCCCGGGTTCAAGCGATTCTCCTGCCTCAGCCTCCCGAGTAGCTGGGACGACAGGCACCCACCACCATGCCCGGCTAATTTTGTAATTTTTGTACAGACAGAGTCTCACCATGTTGACCAGGCTGGTCTCGAACTCCTGACCTCAGGTGATCCACCCGCCTCGGCCTCCCAAAGTGCTGGGAACAGAGGCGTCAGCCACTGTACCGGCCTTTTGTTGTTGCTGTTTTGTTTTTTTGTTTGTCTGTTTGTTTTTATTTTTGGCTGTGTTTGAGACAGAGTCTTGCTCTATCACCCAGACTGGAGTGCAGCAGCGCCATCTCGGCTCACTGCAACCTCTACCTCCCGGGCTTAAGCGAGTCTCCTGGCTCAGCCTCCCGAGTAGCTGGGATTACAGGCATGCACCACCACACCCGGGTAATTTTGTACTTTTAGTAGAGACAGGGTTTCACCGTGTTGGCCAGGCTGGTCTCGAACTCCTGACCTCAAGTAATCCACCCACCTCGGCCTCCCAGAGTGCTGGGACTACAGGCATGAGCCACCGCACCAGGCTAATTTTTATATTTTTAGTAGAGACGAGGTTTCACCATGTTGGCCAGGCTGGTCTCGAACTCCCGACCTCAGGTGATCCGCCCTCCTCAGCCTGCCAGAGTGCTGGGATTACAGGCGTCAGCCACCACAACAGGCTAATTTTTATATTTTTAGTAGAGACAGAGTTTCACCATGTTGGCCAGGCTGGTCTCGAACTCCCGACCTCAGGTGATCCACCCTCCTCAACCTCACGAAGTGGAGGGATTACAGGCATGAGCCACCATGCCGGGCTGTGTTTCTTAATTAATGTCTGTACGTTGTTTTTTTAACATAGCGGTATTGCACACATACCAGACTGCAGTCTAAACAAGGTGTATATGCAGTAGGAAAGTAAAACTGTGTATGACTCGCTTTATTGGGACATGAGCTTTATAGGGATGGTCTGCACATCAATTTGCACTTTCTCCAAGGTACGCCTGGATGGGGTGATATCCACATCTCCGTCCTTAAAATGAGGGACGGTCATCTACTTTCGACGATTTCCTTTGCTGAGCTTTGCCGAGCACCGTGACAAATCAGCTGAGCTCGCAGACACACCATGGGTAAGTAGGAGATGATTGTCATCCAAGGGCTAAGTTAATCCCCTCTTTCATATTTACCTTACACTTAACCAGCTCCCACTTTAAGGCCCATTAAAATAAAGCTTTCTGAGTCCCCAGAGAAACGGCTCTCACCAGTGAGCCGGAGGGGAAGACGTGTCAGTCAAGCTATTATTGGTGCTAATTAGCTGCTGTGCCGGCTGAGAGAAAGCGCGGCTGCAGACACGTGTCAGTCAGAGAGGCATCTTTCTCCCCGCCTTGGCACGCATCTCTGCCTTTTTGCCATCTTCTGCCTTTGGTCATCTTCTGCCTTTGGTCATCTTCTGCCTTTTTGCCATCACGGAAACTGTCTCCAAACTAAGCAAACAGGTCTCAGGGATCAACAGGAATGATATCCACCCTCCTGAGGGTTCCTTTGCTCCTGGATCTTGAATACTCCCAGAGACCCCCAACTGTAGGCCAAAAGCCGATGCCAGGTCTGCAGAGGAGGCCCCTGTGAAAATGGCCAGCTGATAACTATTATTACGTTGCTTTTTTTCATTTGCAAAGTCTGTGGGAGTGTCCCCGAGTTTAAGTCAGGAAGGAACATTTAAAAACAGAATCTTCCGGCTGGGCGCGGTGGCTCACGCCTGTCATCCCAGCACTTTGGGAGGCCGAGGTGGGCTGATCACCTGAAGTCAGGAGATCGAGACCAGGCTGTCCAGCATGTGTGAAACCCCGTCTCTACTAAAAATACAAAAAATTAGCCAGGCGTGGTGGCGGGCACCTGTAGTCCCAGCTACTCGGGAAGCTGACGCAGGAGAATCGCTTGAACCCGGGACGTGGAGGTTGCAGAGAGCTGAGATCACACCACTGCACTCCAGCCTGGGCAAGACTCCGTCTCAAAAATAAATAAATAAAAATAAAAAATTGAAAGTAGACTCTTTCGGCCAGGCACAGTGGCTCACACCTGTAATCCCAACACTTTGGGAGGCCGACGCAGGCAGATCACCTGAGGTCAGGAGTTCGAGACCAGCCTGGCCAATATGGTGAAATCCAGTCTCTACTAAAAATACAAAAATTAGCTGGGCGTGGTGGCGGGCACCTGTACTCGGGAGGCTGAGGCAGGAGAATCACTTGAACCTCAGAGGTGGAGTTTGCAAGGAGCTGAGATCGTGCCACTGCACGCCTGCCTGGGCAACAGAGCAAGACTCCAGCTTAAAAATAAATAAATAAAAATAAAAAGTAAAAAAATAAAAATAAAAAGTAAAAAAATAAAAATAGAGTCTTCCGGCCGGTCATGGTGGCTCACGCCTGTAATCCCAGCAGTTTGGGAGGCTGAGGCGGGTGTATCACCTGAGTTCACAAGTTCTAGACCAGGCTGTCCAACATGGTGAAACCCCGTCTCTACTAAAAATACAAAAAAATTAGCCAGGCATGGTGGCGGGCGCCTGTAGTCCCAGCTACTCGGGAGGCTGAGGCAGGAGAGTCTCTTGAACCCGGAAGGTGGAGGTTGCAGTGAGCCAAGATCGTGCCATTGTACTCCAGCCTGGGTGACAGAGAGAGACTCTGTCTCAAACACACACACACACACACACAAATCACCATAGACTCACCAAGTAAAGTGCGTGATTCAGAGTTTGTGATTCCTAAATAGCTCAAATCAGGTATATAGGGCTTGGGTGGTGGATAATTGTTGAGTGTGTGTGTTTGTGTGTGTACGTAAGAGACCAGGTCTCACTGTCTCACCCAGGCTGGAGTCCAGTGGCACAATCATGACTCACTGCAGCCTCCACCCCCTAGACTCAATTGATTCTCCCACCTCCGCCTCCCGAGTAGCTGAGACTATTTACCATGTTCCAGCACCCCTGGGCCACAGAGCGAGACTCCGTCTCAAACACACACACACACACACACACACACACACACACACACACACACACACACACACACAGACAAAATGACCATAGACTCACCAAGTAAAGTCCCAAGTAGCTGAGACTATTTACCATGTTCCACCAGCCCTGGGCGACACAGGGAGACTCCGTCTCAAACACACACACACACACAAAATGACCATAGACTCACCAAGTAAAGTCCCAAGTAGCTGAGACTATTCACCATGTTCCACCAGCCCTGGGCCACAGAGCGAGACTCCGACTCAAAAAAAAAAACAAAAACAAAAACAAAAACAGAAAACCGCATCGTCTCCAAGGCAGTGGGGAGACTCCAGCTACAAAGACAAACAGGTGCGCAGGGGATTTTCATTAAAGCGACAGGAATTTTCTCCATTTTTAAGTATCGTAAACATACACAACACACAGGAAATGAGTCCTCGGAGGCTGTTTGGGCCCAGAGCAGCAGAGATAATTAGGTTAGTCAAGTAATTGAAATACAATATCACAGGATAGCTTGGCCGTCCTTCCCGTCTTTATTAGGGTGGATTATACCTGCTTGAGAGATTATTTATAGCCTCGTGGTATCCTGGTAATAAAAGATTGGTAATGGAAAAGTGTATCTAAACAGTACACGGATGACATCAGCATTGCAAATTTTTCTGAGCAAATGAGAAGGGAACAGATAGTATAAAATTATTAATAAATTACGTTAGGCACCGTGGCTCACGCCTGTCATCCCAGCACTTTGGGAAGCCGAGGTAGGTGGATCACCTGAGGTCAGGAGTTTGAGACCAGCCTGGCCAACACAGAGAAACCCCGTCTCTACTAAAAATACAAAAATTAGCCAGGCGTGGTGGTGCATGCCTGTCATCCCAGCACTTTGGGAGTCCGAGGCAGGCGGATCACCTGAGGTTGGGAGTTCGAGACCAGCCTGGCCAACACGGTGAAACCCCATCTCTACTAAGATACAAAAATGAGCTGGGCATGGTTGTGGGCACCTGTAATCCCAGCTACTCAGGAGGGAGGCTGAGGCAGGAGAATGGCGTGAACCCAGGAGGCGGAGGTTGCAGTCAGCTGAGATTGCACCACTGCACTCCAGCCTGGGAGACAGAGGGAGACTCCATGTCAAAAAAAAAAAAATTATCCAAGAGAAGAGATACATGGAGCAGAGTATAGGAGAGGCAGGCACAAGCTTCTTCTTGTCTCTTCCCAGTGGAAGGGTAGACCCAGCTTCTCCCAGCCATGATGTGTGACAGCAAATGCAAGATATTGCCAAGTAGATAAGTTCATCCAAGTCTGGAATTCCAGGGTCTTTACTGGGGGGATGGTCTCCTACACAGAAGGAACCTCCTGCTTGGCTGACTTCAGTATCCAGCCCTTCCAGAGGTGAAGGTGAATCCATGTTTGCCTCAAACCCCGCCACAGATCACATGGCAGCTTAAGTAACCTGGTGTGGCCCAGACCACCCAGCATGGCCCAAGACGCCCGGGCAAATGTGGACGTTTTTCCTGGAGTCCTTGGAATGTTCTGTCTGATAAGAGTGTCCTTCTGGCAGGGTTTGGTGGCTCATGCCTGTCATCTCAGCACTTTGGGAGGCCGAGGTAGGTGGATCACCTGAGGTCAGGAGTTCGAGACCAGCCTGGCCAACATGGTGAAACCCCGTCTCTACTAAAAATGCAAAATTAGCCAGGCGTGGTGGTGCGCACCTGTAATCCCAGCTACTCTGGAGGCTGAGACAGGAGGATCGCTTGAACCCAGGAGGCGGAGGTTGTGGTGAGCTGAGATCACGCCATTGCACTCCAGCCTGGGCAACAAGAGCAAAACTTCATCTTAAAAAAAAAAAAGAGTTTCCTTCTGGCAGGGTTTGGTGGCTCATGCCCGTAATCCCAGCACTTTGGGAGAGGGAAGCAGGAGGATGACTGGAGTTCAGGAGTCTGAGACCAGACTGAGCCCGTTCTATGTTTTGTTGTTGTTGAGACAACATCTCACTCTGTCCCCCAGGCTGGAGAGCACTGGTGAAATCACAGCTCATTGCAGCCTTGAACTCCTGGGCTCAAGCAATCCTCCCACCTAAGCCTCCAAATAGCTGGGACCGCATACCTGAGTCACCACACCTGGCTAATTGCAGGATGTGAACATCTTTGGGGCCATTATTCTGTCTCCCACATGGGGATTAGGACGTGGACATCTTTGGGGCTGTTCTTCTGTCTCCCACATGGGATTAGGATATGGACATCTTTGGGGACATTATTCTGTCTCCCACATGGGGATTAGGACGTGGACATCTTTGGGGACATTATTCTGTCTATCACATGGGGATTAGGACGTGGACATCTTTGGGGACATTATTCTGTCTATCACATGGGGATTAGGACGTGGACATCTTTGGGGACATTATTCTGTCTCCCACATGGGATTAGGATGTGGACATCTTTGGGGACATTATTCTGTCTATCACATGGGGATTAGGACGTGGACATCTTTGGGGACATTATTCTGTCTATCACATGGGGATTAGGACGTGGACATCTTTGGGAGTGACGTTATTTATCCCCCCACCATTCACTCTGTCCCAGGATCCATTCCATCCTCCCCTGTCTTCCCTTTCTCGTGAGCCTGGCTGAGGCAACATCTGCCCCTCTCCCAAGACTGCAGGCTGCACCTGCCCCGACTCTGCATTTCTCTTCCTCTTATGTACGCCCCTTCAATGCCATTCCTCTGTCTCACTTCACGTCTGTTCATTGCTTTCAGGAGAGAATTAACCAGGGGGGATCACCTCTGAATAACGCCATTCACCAGCTCTCTGGGGCCTGCGAGTCTCTGCCTTCATCCTCATGGTCTACGAGGCAACATGATCCTGCTTTTTTATTATTCCTGGGTGGACGCTAACCGCCTCCTGGTTTCCTGGGGCCCAGCGACGTCCACACTGGCCCTCCTGGCTTCTTTGTCTAGATTCCCTTCTTGAACTTCAACGTGAAGCGTTTGCATACCTGCCACCACCCTTCCTCCCACGTTCCAAAGCCCGGTCAGCTTTCTCACAACGGAAGTCAAACACCAGGGGCTTGTCTTCACCAATGCTGCAAAAACAGCCTTTTCCAACCGGCCTTCTCTTTCATGTCGAGCCCGTTCCTCCTCTTCCCTCCCTCCTGTGGGCAGCGGCGGCTGCGTTTCTGAGCAACTGGCTTCATGGGGGCGGAAAGACACAGAAGATGCTTCTGCAGGGGGACGGTTTCTGAAGTCCACATGACCACTGGGGCAGCCAGGGCGGGGCAGAATGTGCTTTTAGTTTATTTTTATTATTTTATTTTATTTATTGTATTTATTTATTTATTTTATATATTTATTTATTTTTCTGAGATGGAGTTTCGCTCTGTTGTCCAGGCTGGAGTGCAGTGGTGCCGGGCAGAATGTGCTTTTAGTTTATTTTTATTATTTTATTGTATTTTACTTATTTATTTAATTAATTAATTTATTTTATATATTTATTTATTTTTCTGAGATGGAGTTTCACTCTGTTGTCCAGGCTGGAGTACAGTGGTGTGAAGCAGAACGTGCTTTTATTTTATTTTTATTATTTTATTTTATTTATTTACTTATTTTTCATATATATATATATATATATATTTTTGAGACGGAGTTTCACTCTGTTGTCCAGGCTGCAGTGCAGTGGTGCCGGGCAGAAAGTGCTTTCAGTTTATTATTTTATTGTAGTTTATTTATTTATTTATTATTTACTTATTTACTGAGACGGAGTTTCACTCCTGTTGCCCAGGCTGGAGTGCAGTGGCGCGATCTTGACTCACTGCAAGCTCCGCCTCCCAGGTTCAAGCGATTCTCCTGCCTCAGCCTCCCGAGTAGCTGGGATTACAGGCACCTGCCACCAGCATGCCCGGTTTTGTATTTTTAGTAGAGACGGGGTTTGCCATGTTGGCCAGGCTGGTCTTGAACTCCTGACGTCAGGTGATCCGCCCGCCTCGGCCTCCCAAAGTGCTGGGATTATGGGTGTGAGCCACTGCGCACGGCCATATTTTATCTATTTATTTATTTACTTACTTATTTTGATATGGAGTCTCACTCTGTCCCGCAGGCTGGAGTGCAGTGGCGCAATCTTGACTCTCTGCAATCTCCGCCTCCCGGGTTCAAGCGATTGTCCTGCCTCAGCCTCCTGAGCAGCTGGGGTCACAGGCACCTGCCACCATGACCAGCTAATTTTTGTATTTTTAGTAGAGACAAGGTTTTGCCATGTTGGCGAGGCTGGTCTTGAACTCCCGACCTCAAGTGATCCACCCACCTCGGCCTCCCAACGTGCTGGGATGACAGCTGTGAGCCACCATGCCCAGCCCAGAACATTGTTTTAAATGACAGTGGTGAAGAGCCAAAAAATAATAATAATAATTCTTTTTCTAGTAGTAGATTCAGTTCTAAAGCAAACTTCTTTAAAGACTGGGTGCAAAAGCTACCTTTACACACAGAGAGAAACTTCACTCGGAGACAGGATTGCTAGTTGCTGAGATGTACTCAGATCAAACTAAGCTGGAGAGGGGGCTCTCGGCCTCAGCACTGCTGACATTTGCGGCTGGAAGATTCTTTGCTGTGGGGCCATCCTGGGCACTGGAGGGTGTTGAGCAGCGTCCCTGGGCTGCACCCACCAGGTCCCAAAACCACCCACTCCCCAGTGAGGGCAACAAAAAATGAAAAATGACTGTAAATACTGCCTGATGGTATCTTAGAGCAGAATTATCCGCAGTTGGGAGTCAGTATCAATATAGATAGAGAGATAGTAGATAACAAACAGATAGATAAATAGATACATAGAAAAATGGATGCATAGGCCGGGCACGGTGGCTCACGCCTGTCATCCTAGCACTTTGGGAGGCCGAGGCGGGCGGATCACCTGAGGTCAGGAGTTCGAGACCAGCCTGACCAACATGATGAAACCCCATCTCTACTAAAAATACAAAAATTAGCTGGGTGTGGTGGCAGGTTCCTGTAGTCCCAGCTACTTGGGATGCTGAGGCAGGAAAATCACCTGAACTCAGGAAGCAGAGGTTTTAGTGAGCCAAGATCATGCCACTGCACTCCAGCCTGGGTGGCAGGAGCAAGACTCTGTCTCAAAAAAAAAAAAAGAAAAAAGAAAAGAAAAAAAAGAAAGTAAAGAAAAATGGATGCATAGGTAGAAAAATACAAAAAATAGATGATAGATAGATAGATAGATGATGGAGATGATAGATGATAGATAGATAGATAGATAGATAGATAATATAGAAAAATAGAGAAATGGATAATAGATGGATATGTAATAAATGGATAGAGATAGATACATAGATAGATACATAGATAGATGACAGATACATAAATAGATGATAGGTGATGGATAGATCGATAGAGATAGATGATACAAAGATAGAAAAATAGATGGATAGAGATAGATAGAAAAAAATAGATACATGATAGATAAATAAATGACAGAAAAATAAACAGGGACTGGGCGTGGTGGCTCATGCCTGTAATCCCAGCACTTTGGGAGGCTGAGGGGGGCGGATCACCCGAGGTCAGGAGTTTGAGACCAGCCTGGCCAACATGGTGAAACCCCGTCTCTACTAAAAATACAAAAATTAGCCAGGCATGATGGTGGACACCTGTAATCCCAGCTACTCGGGAGGCTGAGGCAGGAGAATCGCTTTAACCTGGAAGAAGGAGGTTGCAGTGAGCCGAGATCGTGCCATTGCACTCCAGCCTGGAAGATGAGAGTGAAACTCCATCAAAGAAAGGAAGAAAGAAAGAGAAAGAAAGAGAGAGAGAGAAAGAGAAGAGAAAGGAAAGGAAGGAAGGATGGAAGGAAGGGAAAGAAAGAAAGAGAGAAAGAAAGAGAAAAAAGAAGACAGAAAGAAAGAAGAAAGAAAAGAAAAAGAAAAATAGGGAGATAGATGCAGAGACGGAGTGTCTTGTGTCTGAGCCTCAGCACTGCTGACATTTAGGGCTGGATGACTGACTCTGTGATGGGGCCGTCCTGTGCCCTGTAGGATGCCGAGAAGCATCTCTGGGCTCGCCCACCAGGCCCCAGGAGCACCCCCTGTCCCAGTTCTGACAACTCAAGGTAATTTCCAGACAGTGTCCAGTGTCCTCTGGGGGTGCAGAATCGCCCCTGGCTGAGAACCTTAGGTGTGAAAGGACCTCTCACCACTGATGTCTCCCTGACTCTGAGAGTTTTACCCATGGGTGATGATACTTTGGAACTCAGAATATCCTGTAGCCATTTATGTCCCAGGGAGAGAGAGGAAGAGAGAGGAGAAAGCGGAAGAGAGACGAGAGAGAGAGAGAGAAGAGAGAGAAAAGATAGAAAGAGAAAGAGAGGAGAGAGAGAGAGGACAGAGAAAGAGGAGAGAGAGAGAGGAGAGAGAAACAGGAGAGAGGACAGAGAAAGAGAGAGGAGACAGAAAGAGAGAGGAGAGAGAAAAAGAGAGGACAGAGAAAGAGGAAAGAGAGGAGAGGGAGAAAAGAGGGAAAGAGGAGGGAGAGAGAGGACAGAGAAAGAGGAGAGACACAGGAGAGAGAAAGAGAGAGAAGAGAGAGAGGAGAGAGAGAAAGAGATAGGAGAGAGAGAGGACAGAGAAAGAGGAGAGACACAGGAGAGAGAAAGAGAGAAGAGAGAGAGGAGAGAGGGAAAGAGAGAAAGAGATAGAGAGGAGAGAGAGAGGAGAGAGAGGAGAAAGAGAGAGAGAAAGAGGAGAGGGGAGAGACAAAGAGGAGAGGGGAGAGAGAATGAGAAGAGAGAGAGAAGAGAGAGAAAGAGGAGAAAGAGGAGAGAGAGGAGAGAGAGAGGAGAGAAGAGAGAGAGGGAGAGAGAGGAGAGAGGGGGAGAGAGGAGAGACAGAGGAGAGACAGACAGAAGAGAGACAGGAGAGAGAGAAGAGAGAGGAGAAAGAGTAAGGAGAGAAAGAGGAGATAGAGAGTGGAGAGAGACAGGAGAGGAGAAAGAGAGGAAAGAGAGAAAGAGGAGAGAGAGAGAAAGAGGAGAGAGAAAGAGAGGAGAGAGAGGAGAGATAAAGAGAGAGGAGACAGAAAGAGAGGAGAGAGAAAAGAGAGAAAGAGAGAGAGAGGAGAGAGAGAGAGAGCAAGACCCACCTCTTTCTCCCTGTTTCTGAAATCAGGATTTTGCACCCGGAAAACAGCACATTGAGGCTGGCCTTCCAGTTGCAGTGAGGCTGAGCCCGTGTCTGCAACCCAGATGCCATTTGGGAAATCATCATTTTCTCCTGCACAGGGTCCATAGGCCCGGGGGGGCAAATTTCCCGCTTCACAGACGGCCCTTCTAGCAGGGTTGGTACAGAAGCTTCCCTTTCACTAACATCTTCCAACCTTACTTCTAAAAAAAAAAAAAAAAAAAAAAAGTAGGGGGAGAGGGGGAGGTAACCACAGAACAGTTCTTTTATTTATTTTCCCCAAAACAATCAACTATTTAGCCAGTGCGTCCCTGGCTTCTCACCTTGGTGGTCAGGTCATTAATTATGAGCCCTGGCCGTCGCTAAAGACCTTTCCTGGCTGGTCCTGCCTCGGTGCACACAGCAGCAACAGCTGGGGCTTGTCAGGGCCTCCGCAGGCCTCCAGGAGGTGGGGTGAGGGAAAGTGAGTCCTAAAAGGGCCACTGTGCCTGGAAGGAGGAAGGAGGGAGCTGGGAGGAGGGAGGGAGGGAGACCGTGGTCTCCCTCCAGCCTCTAGAGGCCGTGCCAACTGGGGCTGACGGAGAGGGTGCCTTTCACCCTGGCAACGCCTCCACTTTTCCTGGATTCAGAACTTGCAGCCTTGGAGTCTGGGGCAGGAGAGCCTGCCTTCTGGGAACCCCTCTGTCTCGAGATGATGAGGGTCACAGCTTCCCCATCACAGCTGGCCAATCGAGGCACGACCAAAATCGATTCACAGGAGTCTGTGCCTCGACCTCCAAAGCCACATTGGCTTTTTTGCTCTGCGTGTCTTCAATCTCTCCAGCTGGCTCTCTGAGAGTGTATTTTTTTTTACAAGAGACATTTAGGATGAGAAATGAAGGTTTACATGAATTAAACAGGCTGGGCACAGTGGCTCACGCCTGTCATCCCAGCACTTTGGGAGGCCAAGGCAGGTGGATTGCCTTAGGTTGGGAGTTCAAGACCAGCCTGGCCAACATAGGGAAACCCTGTCTGTACTAAAAATACAAGATTAGCCGGGCGCGGTGGCTCACGCCTGTCATCCCAGCACTTTGGGGGGCTGAGGAGGGTGGATCACTTGAGGTCAGGAGTTCAAGACCAGCCTGGCTAAAATAGGGAAACCCCGTCTCTACTAAAAATACAAAAATTAGCTGGGTGTGGTGGCGTGTGCCTGTAATTCCAGCTACTCAGGAGACTGAGGCAGGAGAATTGCTTGAACCAGGACCCGGGAGGCAGAGGTTGCAGTGAGCCAAGATCGCACCACTGCACTCCAGCCTGGACCACAGAACAAGGCTCCATCTAAAAGAAAAAAAGTTAAGATTCTATGACACTGGGTGCAGGAGCTCACGCCTGTAGCCTGTAATGCCAGCACTTTGGGAGGCTGAGGCAGGCGGATCGCCTGAGGTCGGGAGTTCGAGACCAGCCTGGCCAACATGGCAAAACCCCATCTCTACTAAAAATACAAAAATTAGTCAGGCGTGGTGGTGGGCACCTGTAATCCCAGATACTCAAGAGGCTGAGGCAGGAGAATCGCTGAAACTTGATCTAAAATAATAATAATAATAATAAATCCATAAATGTATACCGAGAAGTAGAGTATTTAACTCATTTATTTATTTTTATTTCATTATTTTATTTTATTGTTTAGACAGAGTCTTGCTCTGTCACCCAGGCTGGAGTACAGTGGCGTGATCTCGGCTCACTGCAACCTCCGCCTCCCAGGTTCAAGCAACTCTCCTGCCTCAGCCTCCCAGGTAGCTGGGACTACAGGCGCCCGCCACCACGTCCGGTTAATGTTTCTATTCTTGGTAGAGACAGGGTTTTGCCATGTTAGCCAGGCTGGTCTCGAACTCCTGACCTCGTGATCCACCCACCTCAGCCTCCCAAACTGCTGCGATTACAGGCGTGAGCCACTGTGCCCAGCCTGTTTAATTCATTTAAACCTTTATTTCTCATTGTAAATGTCTCTTGTAAAAAAAAAAAAAAAGATGAATCCCTCCCAGAATTATGACCACATTTTGAATGTATTTCAGGCCTTATGAGTCCATTGACATTGCTTTTCCTGGATACATTTCGTTAGGATTATTATTTTCTTAAAACAGGTACAGGCTGGGCATGATGGCTCACATCTGTCCTCCCAGCACTTTGGGAGGCCGAGGAGGGTGGATCACGAGGTCAGGAGTTCGAGACCAGCCTGGCCAACATGGTGAAACCCCGTCTCTACTAAAAATAAAAATAAAAATAATTAGCTGGGCGTGGTGGTGGGCGCCTGTAGTCCCAGCTACTCGGGAGGCTGAGGCAGGAGAATCGCTTGAACCCAAGAGGTGGAGGTTGCAGTGAGCCGAGATCCTGCCACTGCACTCCAGCCTGGGGACAGAGCAAGACTCCATCTCAAAACAAAACAGGTACCGAGGTTCCGTCTGTGATGATGAAAAGCTTCTGGACGTGAATGGTGGTGATGGTTGTACAACAATGTGAACATCCTTTTTTATTTTTTATTTTTTGAGATGGAGTCTCCCTCCGTCTCCCAGGCTGGAGTGCAGTGGTGCAATCTCGGCTCACTGCAACCTCCGCCTCCCAGGTTCAAGCGATTCTCCTGCCTCAGCCCCCCGAGTAGCTGGGACTACAGGCACCTGCCACCACGCCCGGCTAATTTTTGTATTTTTAGTAGAGACGGGGATTCACCATGTTGGCCAGGCTGGTCTTGAACTCCTGACCTCATGATCCGCCCGGCTGGGCCTCCCAAAGTGCTGGGATGACAGGCATGAGCCACCGCGGCTGGCCAATGTGAATGTCATTAATGCCACAAAGGTATAAACTTCAAAGTGGTTAAGACGGTAAAGTTTACATGATGTATTTTTGACCATCATTTTTAAAAAGAAGTTTATATGCAAAAGTTCATCTGATTCTTTCATTGTTCACTAACGTTCACTGTAATATTCCTGCTATAAAGCAAGCCCCCTCTGAATCACAGTTGCCCTCAGGATGCAATAAAACCTTACTTAAGAATAATATAAACCACCTTCTTTCCTGCGGGAATTTGGCCGTACGCGGAATGAGGCTGGAGTCCCCGAGTCAGGAATTCCTCCTGTTGAAAGCTTTGATGTCTGGAACCACCCTGCAGGAATGTAGCTAATTCTGTTTTTGAGTTTTCACAGATCCCTAATATGGACAGAGACATCGTGACAACTTTGGTTCTGGGGTTGTGCTGACCTGAGACTGCACCTAGATTTCCTGCTGTGGGCATCTGGCTGCTCTGCTCTCCTCTCCCCTCCTCTCCTCCCCTCTCCTCTCCCCTCCTCTCCTCTCCCCCCCTCCCTGCTTCCCCATCACACCACTTGAGTTGCTTAGATGCTCTCCTCTCCCCTCCTTCCCTCTCCTCCCCTCCCCCCTCTCCTCCCTGTTTCCACATCACACCACTTGAGTTGCTTAGATGCTCTCCTCCCCTCCCCTCTCCTCTCCTCCCCTCCCCTCTCCTCTCCTCCCCTCCCCTCTCCTCTCCTCCCCTCCCCTCTCCTCTCCTCCCCTCCCCTCTCCTCTCCTCCCCTCCCCTCCCCCCTCCCTGCTTCCCCATCACACCAGTTGAGTTGCTTAGATGCTCTCCTCTCCTCTCCCCTCCTCCCCTCCCCTCCTCTCCTCTCCTCCCCTCCCTCCTCTCCCCTCACCTTGCTGCTTCCCCATCACACCACTTGAGTTGCTTAGATGCTCTCCTCTCCCCTCCTCCCCTCTCCTCTCCCCTCCTCCCCTCTCCTCTCCCCTCCTCCCCTCTCCTCTCCCCTCCTCCCCTCTCCTCTCCCCTCCTCCCCTCTCCTCTCCCCTCCTCCCCTCTCCTCTCCCCTCCTCCCCTCTCCTCTCCCCTCCTCCCCTCTCCTCCCCTCCCCTCTCCTCTCCTCTCCTCCCCTCCCCTCTCCTCTCCTCCCCTCCCCTTTCTTTTCTTCTGTTTTTTTTTTTCTTTTCTTTTCTGAAACAGAGTCTCACTCCGTCGCCCAGGCTGCAGTGCAGTAGTGGGATCTCAGCTCACTGCCACCTCTGCCTCCTGGGTTCAGGCGATTCTCTTGCCTCAGCCTCCTGAGTAAGTGGGATTACAGGCATCGGCCACCACGCCCGGCTGATTTTTTTTAGGAAACCTTCAGAAACCAATGGGCTGGAAGAGACGAGCTTTGAGAAACGTCGAGATGTTAAAAATACAATCACAGGCCGGGCGCGGTGGCTCACGCCTGCAATCCCAGCACTTTGCGAGGCCGAGGCAGGCGGATCACGAGGTCAGGAGATCGACACCAGCCTGGCCAATATACTCAAACCCCGTGTCTACTAAAAATACAAAAAATTAGGTGGGCGTGGGGGCAGGTGCCTGTAATCCCAGCTACTCAAGAGACTGAGGCAGGAGAATCTCTTGAACCCGGGAGGCGGAGGTTGCAGTGAGCCCAGATCGCACCAATGCACTCCAGCCTGGGTGACAGAGCAAGACTCTATCTCAGAAAAAAAAAAAAAAAAAAATGCCATCACATGACTTTTACCAAAGCCATTGACAAGGGTCCCCAAGAAGACTAGGAACAAATCTTCAGCATTTTAACTGGAAAGAGTCAGGGCATTAAGAAATTATATAACCGTAAATCCCACCTGTAGAATTTGAGCATTAATGAGTTTTACCTGTATTAGGTAAATTACGGCAGACTCTGAATTGCAGAAACTTTATGCAATATTTGGTTAACCTGTACGTGATTGTGTTCTCTGTGTGTGTGTGTGTGTGTGTGTGTGTTTAAAAAAAGGAAACTTTGAATTATTTAAGTCTGAAGAAAAGGGGACATTTCATTGTACATGATTTTTAATAATATTTTTATGGGGCTTAATTCCAGTGCAAACTTTCCCTCTCCTGGAAAATTCTGAACAGGCGCTATTTCCTTGGATTATCCAAAGCCCTAAACTGCAAACGCAGAGGTAAAGACCTCTGTCCTTTTATTGCATTTGGCCTCTCCTGGTTCTCTGTTGAGTGCATACAATGATGGTGATCAATTCTCAATTGTGGTTTTGCTTCAGCACTAAAAGAAACTTTTTTGTTTTGTTTTGAGACGGACTCTCGCTCTGTCGCCCAGACTGGAGTGCAGTCGTGCGATCTCGGCTCACTGCAAGCTCCATCTCCCGGGTTCAAGTGATTCTCCTGCCTCATCCTCCCGAGTAGCTGGGACGACAGGCGCCCGCCACCACACCTGGCTAATTTTTTGTATTTTTAGTAGAGACGGCATTTCACCGTGTTGGCCAGGCTGGTCTCGATCTCCTGACCTCGTGATCCTCCCGCCTCGGCCTCCCAAAGTGCTGGGATGACAGGCATGAGCCACCGCAACCGGCCTGAAAAAAAGTCGTAAGGGTCAGACAGGGTGCAGGACAAACCCTCAGTGAAGGTTCTTACCTCCGAAACACTCCTCTTGCCCCAATAAAAGGATGCCCATTTCAATCTCTGAAACCAAACAACTATGCAGCATCCATGCCTGTGGCCGATAGGACCCACCTACAAAATTAAACCTCTCTTAATTGGGCCGGGCGCGGTGGCTCACGCCTGTCATCCCAGCACTTTGAGAGGCCGGGGCGGGCGGATCACCTGAGGTCAGGAGTTCGAGACCAGCCTGGCCAACATGGTGAAACCCGGTCTCTACTAAAAATACAAAAGTCAGCCAGCTGTGGTGGTGGGCGCCAGTAATCCCAGCTACTCAGGAGGCTGAGGTAGGAGAATCACTTGAGCCCAGGAGGCGGAGGTTGCAGCGAGCCAGGATGGCACCACTGCACTCCAGCCTGGCTACAGAGTGAGACTCCGTCTGAAAGATAATAATAATTTTTAAAAAAATTAGCCAGGCATGGTGGCGGGCACCTGTCATCCCAGCTACTTGGGAGGCTGAGGCAGGAGAATCGCTCGAACGCGGGAGGCGGAGGTTGCACTGAGCTTGGATCACACCACTGCACTCCAGCCTGGGTGACAGAGCAAGACTCCATCTCAAAAAAAAAAAAAAAAAAAAGTCACATCAGAATCGGAATTGCAGTTTTAAGAAGATGGAACTTCATTTGGAATCATTTCCTTATCACTAAGCTCTTCCAACAGTCCCTACACCATTGAGACTGGGGCCATGGAGGTGTGTTTCTGTCAGGGCAGCTAGAGAAGCTCTGCGGTTCTGAGTTTTCACACTTGTATTACCAAAAGGCAACACTCGGCCTGGTGCGATGGCTCACGCCTGTAATCCCAGCACTTTGGGAGGCTGAGGCAGGCGGATCACCTGAGGTCAGGAGTTCGACACCATCCTGACCAACATGGTGAAACCCCGTCTCTACTAAAAATACAAAAATTAGCCAGGCGTGGTGGTGGGCACCTGTAATCCCAACTACTCAGGAGACTGAGGCAGGAGAATCGCTCGAACCCGGGAGGCGGAGGTTGCAGTCAGCTGAGATCGCACCACTGCACTCCAGCCTGGGTGACAAGAGCAAAACTCCATCTCAAAAAGAGAGAAAAATAAAAAGCAACACTGGAAGTTGTAGGTATTGGCTGCCACCAAGTGGCGATTTGAGGAGCAACGCCTTCACCGTCTACCCGGTTTGTGAAACAAAACAAGTTACCAGTAAAACTGAAGGCTTTTCTGAGAGGTCGCAGACCAGTTTTACAGACAAGCATAGACTCCCTGGTGGCCGGGCGCGGTGGCTCACGCCTGTCATCCCAGCACTTTGGGGGGCGGAGGCGGGTGGATCACCTGAGATCACGAGTTCGAGACCAGCCTGGCCAACATGGTGAAACCCCATCTCTACTAAAAATACAAAAATTAGCCGGACGTGGTGGCAGGTGCCTGTAATTCCAGCTGCTCGGGAGGCTGAGGCAGGAGAATCACTTGAACCCGGGAGGCGGAGGTTGCAGTGAGCTGAGATTGTGCCACTGCACTCCAGCCTGGGTGACAGAGGGAGACTCCGTCTCGAAATAAATAAATAAATAAAAATAAAAGATAAAATAAAATAAATAAAAACTGACCCCATTGACACACAGGTACAATCATTGCAGACCCAGCCACGATGCAAAGGATATTTCCCAGTGTTTCCTTTTTGGGACATAAGTATGTAACTGTAGAAATTGATAGTAGGGCCGGGCTCCATGACTCACGCCTCTAATCCCACCACTTTGGGAGGCCAGAGGAGGGCAGATCCCTTGAGCCCAGGAGCTTGAGACCAGCCTCGTCAACATAGCAAGAACCTGTGTCTACAAAAAATGAAAACATTATTCAGATGTGGTGGCGTGCACCTGTATAGTCCCAGCTACTTTGAAGGCTGACGCAAAAGAATGTTTCGAACCCACGAGGCGGAGTTTGCAGTGAGCCGAGATGGTGCCCCTGCACTCCAGCCTGGGCAACAGAGTAAGACAAGAAAAAGAAAGGAAGAAAGAAGGAAAGAAGGAAGGAGGGAAGGAAGGGAGGGAGGGAGGGAGGGAAAGAAGAAAGGAAAGAGAGAGAAAGGAAGGAAGGAAGGAGATAGAAGGAAGGGAGGGAGGGAGGGAGGGAAAGAAGAAAGGAAAGAGAGAGAGAGAAAGGAAGGAAGGAGATAAAGAGAAGAAAGGAAGGAAGAGAGGGAGGAAGGGAGGAAGGGAGGGAGAGAGGGAAGGAAGAAAGGAGAGGGAGAGAGGGAAGGAAGAAAGGAAAGAGAGAGAGAGAAAGGAAGGAAAGAGATGGAAGGAAGGAAGGGAGGAAGGGAGGGAGAGAGAGAAAGAAGAAAGGAAAGAAAGAGAGAGAAAGGAAGGAAGGAGATAAAGAGAAGGGAGGGAGGGAGGGAAGGGAGAGAGGAGAAGAGGAGAGGAGAGGAGAAGAGGAGGAGAGGAGAGGAGGAGAAGAGAAGAGAACAGAACAGAACAGAACAGAACAGAGAAAAGAGGCCAGGTGCAGTGGCTCACGCCTGTAATCCCAGTACTTTGAGAGGCTGAGGCGGTTGGATCACCTGAGGTTGGGAGTTCGAGACCAGCCTGGCCAACACGGCGAAACCCCATCTCTACTAAAAATACAAAACTTAGCCGGGTTTGGTGGCAGTCGCCCGGAATGTCAGGTATTCGGGAGGCTGAGGCAGGAGAATCGCTTGAACCCGGGAGGCTGAGGTTGCAGTGAGCTGAGATCGTGCCACTGCACTCCAGCCTGGGCGACAGAGCGAGACTCCATCTCAAAAATACAATAAAATAACTATCATTCAAATTCAGGGTCCTTGAGCCGTATTCCTAGTTCTATTGTCTCACCTGACTTTAAAACTATCGTTCAACAATGAGAACACTTGGACACAGCGTGGGGAACATCACACTCTGGGGCCTGTCGTGGGTTGGGGGTAGTGGGGAGGGATAGCATTAGGAGATATACTTAATGTTAAGTGATGAGTTAATGGGTGCAGCACACCAACATGGCACATGTATACATATGTAACGAACCTGCACGTTGTGCACATGTACCCTAAAACTTAAAGCATAATAATAATAATACAATTTTAAAAAACAATTTAAAAATACAAATAAAAAATAAATTAAAAAATAATAAATAAAAATAAAAACTAAAAAATACAAATAAAAATAATACAATTAAAAAAAAACTATCAAGTTCAAGTATCTGCCCCCGGTTTTCTTCATCTCTGAATGACTGTTTTTGCAGAACTGGCAGAAACTGAGAACGAACGTCATTCATTCTTAGGACGCAGAGTTAAATTCTGCGACAGCCACAGCATCCTAACGCCTGGTTGCCTGCACCCGCCAGCCTGTTGCAAATGCTCACAGAAAGTCTGAAAACAGGAAATTCTAAAAGGAGGGGTTGCTTTTGTTTGACAACCAGACGGGCCAGTGATTTACAGCCGGACCCGGCCGCCTGCTCCTGGTCAGCCCTCTCGCAGCAGGCAGGTGACGGCACAAATGTCTCGCACAAATGTTGCCCAGGCTCTGAGAATCTGAGAACGCCTTTTGCTTTTTGCAGTTCAAGGGACTTCCACTCCGGGCGGGAGATGCCAGTTCCAGATAAATGCATTTAGGTGGTTTATTATTCCAATTAATTTAATTAGAATTTAATTTAAATTTAATTGAGATAATTAAATTTATAAGGATAATCAAATTTATTAATTAATATAATTAAATTTATCAATTAATTTAATTAATGAAGTTATTAAATTAATCAATAAATAAATTTATTAATTTATATTAAATTAATTATAAATAAATAGATAAATAAATAAATAATTGAATATTAATTTAATAAACAAATAAATGTTTGTAACTATTTATAAATATTAATTTTATAAATATAAATATTAATTATATATTTTATATATAATTAATTTTATATATAAATTTATATATAATTTTATATAAAATTAATTATATAAACATTTATAGCTATTAATAATTATTTATAAATATTAATTATATAAATGTTAATTGTATATTCATAAGTTAGTTGATAAATTTAATTATTGATAAGTATTAATCAATAAATAATCGATAGATTTAATTATTTATAAATTTAATTATTTATTAATTACTTATAATTAATTATATAATAAACTGATTTATTAATCAAATTACTTCATTAATTGATTTAATTGTTTTATTAATTAAATTAAGTTTATTAATTGATTTAATTAATAAAGTGCATGAGGTGTTTAATAAATTACTTAAATTTATTAATTAATTTGGGATGATTCCTACATCTCATACACGTGTCTTTAAGAAACACCACATACTCCGAATTTAGTAATTCCTAAATGTCTTGCAGGCCTTCTCAGAGGAAGTGCTGTTTTTCTTTAACAATGGGAACCCTATTTTATCTGTCAGTGAGCAGTCCACACGTTGTAATTTTTTTCTTTCACACGCTGGGAAATATGAGGCATTTTTGCTTCCCCCCAACCCCCTTTCTTCGGAAGACAGGGCTTCCTGCTGTCTGGTTTTGCTCTTGTAGCTGAACGTCGCTTGGGGCCAGCGAGATTTAAGCGATGCTTTTGTGCAAAGCGTTGGAGCCTGGCTCATGAAGGCTGCTTGCAGAATTATGGATAATCCCGTTACCTGGGACTTCCCACTCTTGCAGCTTGCCAGAGTCAGAGAGGTATTTGTTCTCTGATAACAAAGCCTTCTTTAAAATAAAATAGGACCCACAATTGCGCTGCCGGGCAAAACTTCGTGAGAAATAAAAACTGATAAAACTATGTATATAAATGTTCTGAGAATGAAGCTCTGATTTTTTTTTTTTTTTTTTTTTTTGAGACGGGCGTTTGCTCTTGTTACCCAGGTTGGAGTGCAATGGCGCGATCTGGGCTCACTGCAACCTTCGCCTCCCGGGTTCAAGCGATTCTCCTGCCTCAGCCTCCCAAGTAGCTGGGATTACAGACGCCTGCCACCACGCCCAGCTAATTTTTGTATTATTAGTAGAGACGGGGTTTCACCATATTGGTCAGGCTGGTCTCGAACTCCTGACCTCAGGTGATCCACCCGCCTCGGCCTCCCAAAGTGCTGAGATTACAGGCATCAGCCACCGTGCCCGGCGTATTTGTTTGTTTGTTTGTTTGTTTGTTTTTCTTTTTTTGAAACAGAGTTTTATCCTTGTTGCCCAAGCTGGAGTGCAATGGTGCAACCTGAACTCACTGCAAGCTCCGCCTACCGGGTTCAAGCGATTCTCCTGCCTCAGCCTGCCGAGTAGCTGGAATTACAGGCCTGGCTCTTGATATATATAAATAAATAAATAAATAAATAAATATAAAATATATATTAAATATATATTAAATATATATTATATATTACATATTATACAAAACATATATATTATATAATATATATGCTATATAATATACTATATATTATACTAATATATACTATATATACTAATATATATAGTATATACTAATATATACTATATATACTAATATACACTATATAATATACTAATACATATTATATTATATATACTATATACTATATTAATATATACTATATTATATTATACTATGTAATATATAATATATATTACATAGTATAATATAATATATTACACATAATAATATATGTTATATTATATATAACGATATATAATACTATATAATATACTATATATGATATAGTATATTATTATACTATATAATATATTATATTATGTATTATATTATATATTATACTATATAATATATTATATTATATAATATATTATATAGTATAATATATAATATAGTATAATATAATATAATATGTAATATATTATAATATACTATATTATAATATAATATAGTATATTATAATATACTATATTATAATATAATATATCATATATATTATATATGATATAATATATTATATAATATAATATATAATATAGTATAATATAATATAATATGTAATATATTATAATATACTATATTATAATATAATATAGTATATTATAATATACTATATTATAATATACTATATTATAATATAATATAGTATATTATAATATACTATATTATAATATAATATATCATATATATTATATATGATATAATATATTATATAATATAATATATATATTATATATGATATAATATATTATATAATATAATATATATAAGATAATATATATTATAATATAAAATATAATATATATTATAATATAGTATATTATAATATATATATTATTATATCTATTATACAGATATATATTATATATTATATATTATATGTTATACATTATATATTATCTATTATCTATAGCTACTATATATTATACATATTATATATTAAATAAAATATATATAATATATTATATTATATAGCATTATTAATATATATTATAATTAATATATATTAAGATATTTATATATTATATAATTAATATATATTAATTATAATACATATTATATATAATATATACTTATAATATAATATAATTATTATACATAATATATTATATAATTATATATAATATAATATATATTATTATATTATAATATATTATATATTATATAAATATATAATATATTATATAATATATGTTATATTATATAATATATTATATATAAATATATATTATATAATATATGTTATATTATATATTATTATATGTTATATTATATATTATAATTATATAATTATATATAAAGTACATATTATATATTTTATATATATTAAATATATATAGTTAATGTATACATATTTTTAAATCTTGTCCACATTCCTAAGGGGTCTGGGGAGTGGTGCCCTACAAACCATCCATTCTCATCAGATGGGTTTTATTTAACCTTATATACCATGACTTACTTTCCAACCTGACTCCAGCATGACATTATAAGACAAGAAAGAAAATCAAAATACTTATCCCCAAAATATATTTCATTGCCATATCTCGAAATGGCCCTGGAAGGCGGTTCTTTGTGGGGGCAAACTCACATCTGCAGAGAATCTGTATTCACACAGCGAGATCTTTTTCTTCCAGGCCCTCCCAATCCTAAAGAGATTATCTAGGAGTCTAGCAAGCTTGTCAAGGTCTGAATAGGAAACATTTGTCTTCTGCTGTCTCTAAGGGCAGCCACTATGAGACCTCAAAAGAACCTTGGTCTCCACAATCTCTTATCTTAACCCAAACATTTCCTTTCTATGGATCCCAGGTCTTAAACAAACTCAACCAGTTGTCAACCAGACAATGTTTCAATTCACGGATAGCCTGGAAGGCCCCAGTTTGAATTGTCTCACCTTTGTGGACCGAACCAATACCTTTCTTTTCTTGCTTTTTCTTTCTTTCTTTTCTTTCTTTCTTTTTTCTCTCTCTTTCTTCCTTCGTTTCTTTTCATTTTCTCTCTTTCCCTCCCTCCCTCCTTCTCTCTCTTTCTTCTTTCTTTCTTCCTTTCTTTCTTTTCTTTCTTTCTTTTCTCTTTCCCTCCCTCCCTCAGTCTCTCTTTGTTTCCTTCCTTCCTTCTTTTTCTCTCTTTTCCTTCCTTCCTTTCTTCCTTCCTCTCTTTCCTTTCTTTCTTTTCTCTCTTTCCCTCCCTCCATCTCTCTCTTTCTTTCTTTCTTTCTTTCCTTTTGAGACAGAGTCTCGCTCTGTCGCCCAGGCTGGAGTGCAGTGGCATGATTCAGTCCACTGCAATCTCCGCCTCCTTCCTGGGTTCAAGCGATTCTGTTGCCTCGGCCTCCCGAGTAGCGCTGGGATTACAGGTGTCCACCACCACGCCTGGCTAATTTTTGTATTTTTAGTAGAGATGGGGTTTCGCCATGTTGGCCAGGCTGGTCTCGAACTCCTGACCTCAGGTGATCCACCCACCTCGGCCTCCCAAAGTGCTGGGATTACAGGTGTGAGCCACCACACCCGGCCTCAATAGATACTTAAAAACAAACTTTACAATAAGTCGTATAAAGGGAGAGAAAGTGCAATACACGTGCATAACGATTAAGAGACTCAATATTTTAAGGCGGCTGATGGAGTCTTCAGATTCACTTGTAGGTCTCATGTAATTCAAATCAACATTTCAATAGTTTTTTCTGTGGAACTGGAGGAACTGTTTGTAAAATGTAAATGGGAATGGCACTAGAAAGAGAAGGGAATGGGGAGGGGAGGAGGGAGAGGAAGAGGAGGGGGAGGGAAAAAGAAAGAGGAGAAAGAGGAAGAGGAGGAGGGGAGAAGGAGGAAGGAGAGATGGAGGAGGAGGGGAGAAGGAAGAGGAGGGAGATGAAGAGGGGAAAAGGCAGAGATGGGGAAGATAGCAAAGGAGGACAAAGAGGAGGAGGAGGAGAAGGAGGAGGCAGAGGAGGAGAATGAGAAGGGGAAGAAGGAGGAGGAAGAGGAGAAGGATGAGAAGGGGGAAGAGGAAAGGGAGGGAGAGAAAGGAGGGGAAAGAGAAGGAGGGAGAGAAAGGGCAGGGAAGGAGGGGAAGAGGAGGGAGAAGGAGGAGGATGGAAAGGGAGGAGGGGGAGGGTGGGGAGGAGCAGGTGAAGGGAGGAGGAGGGAGGAGTAAGGGGAGTGGGAGGGGGAGGGGGAGGAGGAGGGGAAGGGAGGAGTAGGGAGGAGGAGGAGGGAGGAGAAGGGGAGGAAGAGAAGGGGAGGGGGAAGGGAGGAGGAGGGGAAGGGAGGAGGAGGAGGGAAGGGAGGAAGGGAAGGGAAGAGGAGGAGAAAGGAGGAGGAGGTGGAGGGAGGAGGAGGGGGATCAGGAGAAGAGGATAGGAGGAGAGGAAGGTGGGAGGAGAAAGGAGGAGGAGGTGGAGGGAGGAGGAGGGGGATCAGGAGAAGAGGATAGGAGGAGAGGAAGGTGGGAGGAGGGGGAGGAGAAGGGAAGAGGGAGTGAGGACGAGGGAGGAGGAGGGGAAGGGAAGAGGAGGAGAAGAAGAGCAGGAGGACAGGGCGGGGGAGGGAGGAGGAGGTGGAGGGGGAGAAGAGGATGGGAGAGGAGGAAGGTAGGAGGAGGAGGGGCAGGAGAAGAGAAGTGGAGAAGAAAAGGAGAAGGAGAAGGGAGGAGGAGGGATGAGGAGGGGGAGGAGGAGAAGTGGGGGAGGGGGAAGGGAGGAGGAAGAGGGAAGGGAAATTGTGTTTCCAATGCATTTCTTGCTTCCGCGGAAATTGTCTATCAAATTCATTTCCTGCTTCTGTGATAATTGTCTGTCAAATGCATTTCTTGCTTCCGTGGAAATTGTCTTTCAAATTTATTTCTTGCTTCCGTGATAATTGTCTTTCAAATGCATTTCTTGCTTTCTTGGAAATTATCTTTCAAATGCATTTCTTGCTTCTGTGATAATTGTCTTTCAAATGCATTTCTTGCTTTCCTGGTGAATGGCAGCATAAAATAATTCGCTAGGTGCTTCTGCTCTAATTTTGGTTAACTTTTTTTTCAGTGTATGTGCAGCTTTTATTTTTTTAAATTTTATTATTATACTTTAAGTTCTAGGGTACATGTGCACAACGTGCAGGTTTGTTACATATGTATACATGTGCCATGCTGGCGTGCTGCACCCATTAACTCGTCATTTAACATTAGGTATATCTCCTAATGCTATCCCTCCCCCTCCCCCTGGTTGTTTAACATTTTTATTTGATCCTTTTATTATTTAATATTTGCTGAACTGTCTTCCTTCCTTTGGGAAATCTTTTTTTTTTTTTTTTTTTTTGACGGAGTTTCGCTCTTGTTGCCCAGGCTGGAGTGCAGTGGCACAATCTGGGCTCACTGCAACCTCCGCCTCCCGGATTCAAGCAATTCTCCTGCCTCAGCCTCCAGAGTAGCTGGGATTACAGGCACTCACCACCACGTCCGGCTAATTTTGTATTTTTAGTAGAGACAGGGTTTCTCTATGTTGGTCAGGCTGGTCTCAAACTCCCAACCTCAGGTGATCCACCTGCCCCTTCCTCTCAAAGTGCTGGGATGACAGGTGTGAGCCACCGCGCCCAGCCTTGGCATTATTTTACAGTACAGTGTCCCACGTGCCTCAAGACAGATGTGCTTGTTCAGAAGCCCACCCGGGTCTACAGCTTTCCTGTCCCCTGCTGTGTGCCCAGCATGCTAAGAATGTAGCAGGATGAGCCACAGACAAAACTCCTCAGACACCGGATTGAAGAAGGAACAGGTTTTCATTCGGCCGGGAGCGTCGGCAGACTCGCGTCTTAAGAGCTGAGCTCCCCGAAAAAGAAATTCTTGGCCTTTTTAAAGGCTTACAGCTTTAAGGGGTCCACGTGAAAGGGTCGTGATATATGAAGCAAGCGTGGGGAATGTGACTTGGGGCTGCATGCATCAGCTAACAGAACAAAAAGTTTTATAATGTTTTTTTCATACAGTGTCTGGAATTTACAGACAATACAAATAGTTTAGGTCAGGGGTTGATGTTATCATTTTTACTTATTTTTTTACCTCCTAGGGCCGGGCGGTGGTGCCAAGGGTGTCTGGCTACTTACCTTACTGAGGTGTAGGGAAAAGAAAGACAAATCAGACCGTTACTGTGTCTATATAGAAAGGAAAGACATAAGAGAGTCCATTTTGAAAAAGACCTGTACTTTCAACTATTGCTTTGCTGAGATGTTGTTCATTTGTAGCTTGGCCGCAGCCACTTTGACCCAACCTGGAGCTCACAAAAACATGTGTTGTATGAAATCAAGGTTTATGAAATCGAGGTTATGAAATCAAGGGCTGTGCAGGACGTGCCTTGTCAAGAAAATGTTCACGAGCAGTATACTTGGTGAAACTCATCGCCATTCTCTAGTCTCAATAAACCAGGGGCACGATGCACTGCGGAAAGCTGCCGGGACCTGTGCCCTTGAAAGCCGGGTATTGTCCAATTGTCCAAGCGGGGTATCGTTTCTCCCCATGTGATAGTCTGAAATATGGCCTCGTGGGATGAGAAAGACCCGACCGTCCCCCAGCCCGACACCCGTAGAGGGTCTGAGCTGAGGTGGATTGGTAAAAGAGGAAAGCCTCTTGCAGTTGAGAGAGAGGAAGGCCACTGTCTCCTGCCTGCCCCTGGGAACTGAACATCTCGGTATAAAACCCGAGTGTACGTTTGTTCAATTCTGAGATCGGAGAAAAACCGCCCTATGGTGGGAGGCGAGACATGTTTGCAGTAATGCTGCCTTGTTATTCTTTACTCTGCTGAGATATTTGGGTGGAGAGAAACATAAATCTGGCTTACGTGCACATGCAGGCATAGTACCTTCCCTTGAACCTAATTATGACATAGATTCTATTGCTCACATGTTGGTTGCTGACCTTCTCCTTACTATCACCCTGCTCTCCTACGACATTCCTTTTTGCTGAAATAATGAAAATAATAATCAATAAAAACTGAGGGAACTCAGAGGCCGGTGCCGGTGCAGGTCCTTGGTGTGCTGAGCGCCGGTCCCCTGGGCCCACTGTTGTATCTTTACACTTTATCTCTGTGTCTTATTTCTTTTCTCAGTCTCCGTCCCACCCGACTAGAAATACCCACAGGTGTGGAGGGTCAGGCCACCCCTTCACTGAGGGAAGAGAGAGACCCTCTCATATTGTTTTATGTTGTTTTATACTCATTACCTGTTTTAAGAGAAAAACAAGGAAGTGAGATCAAAGACAGGCAGCCCGGTGCCAGGCCCGAAACCAGGCCTGGGCCTGCCTGCCCTAAACCCAGTAGTTAAAAATCAACTCGTAACTTAGAAACCGATGTTATTCATAGACTCCAGACATCGTATAGAAGAACACTGGGAAACTCCCTGCCTGTTCTGTTTCTCTCTGACCACAGGTGCACGCAGCCCCTGTCACGTACCCCTTGCCTGCTCAAATCAATCACGACCCTTTCATGTGAAATCTTTAGTGTTGTGAACTCTTAAAAGGGACAGAAATTGTGCATTTGGAGAGCTGGGATTTTAAGGCAGTAGCTTGCCGATGCTTCCAGCTGAATAAAGCCCTTCCTTCTACAACTTGCTGTCTGAGAGGTTTTGTCTGAGGCTCGTCCTGCTACATTACTTTTGTGTGTGTTTTTTTTTGTTTTTTTTTTCCAACTTCTTGCTTTTTCTCTCCTCCTGTCTTGTGAGCTAGGCAAGGTGAGGGGACGAGGGCAGCAGGGGGAGTACTGGTCTCCTTCCTTAAGAATATCCCTGGAAACTCTCTTTCCCATCTTGCACGATGGCAGGTGAAAAAGTTGAGAAGGCAGATACTAAAGAGAAGACATCTCAGGCCAAGAAGGCTGATGCTGGTGGCGAGGTGAAAAAGCGTCACCTCAAGGCTAAAAGGCCCAAGAAGAGGAAGCCCCATTGCAGCCACCACCGTGTCCTTGTCAGAGGAATTGGCAGGCAATCCCTATATCTGCCGTGTATTCCGGAAAGGCCGTGTACAAGAGGAAGTACTCAGCCACTGAATCCAAGGTTCAAAAGAAAAAGAAGGAGAAGGTTCTTGCAACCGTTACAAAACCAGTTGCCGGTGACAAGGACGGAGGTACCCGCGTGGTTAAACTTCGCAAAATGCCTAGATATTATCCTGAAATGCCTACCCTTGTTTTGACTTTAACTCGTTACTTTGAATTTTGTTCTGCTTGTCTCTTTAATCACCTAGCCCTGCTTCTCATGTAAATAAGACTCTCTCTAGCTGGGAAGGCCGGACAAACTCCAATTGACCACTTAATTTACAAGACTCTAAGGGCTCCTCACCCAACCCCCTTTCCTAAGGAGTTGGCCTGGGTAAACAGATCCTCAGCATTTCAAACGAGCCCAATTAACTAATAAGGTACTGGCACCCACAATGTATGAAGTTCCCAGGAATTTTCCTCCAAGAGATAACAACATAAAACCTTCAGTTTGTGTCCTGCATAGACCATATATCTAATTATAATGAAAGATTTAGAACCTTGCACCTGCTACCGTTGCTCTTCTTGTCACCATTTGTCTTTTGTTTATCACTCTGTAACCCTTTTGATTTTTTTCATTCTTGCATGTTTTTACTTCTGTAGAATTATTACATTTGAGTCCCCCTCCCCTTCCTAAACCTAGGTATAAAAGTTAATCGAGCCCCTTCCGCATGGCCGAGAGAATTTTGAGCGTTTGCCGTCTCTTTGGCCGCCGGCTTAATAAAGGACTCTTAATTCGTCTCAAAGTGTGGCGTTCTCACTAACTCGCCTGGGTACGACAATCCTACTGAAGATGTACCAGTGAGCACGTGAGAAAACGGCGAGCCAGCATTACGCCCGGGACCATTCGGATCCTCCTCACGGCAGGCCACATGGGCAAGAGTGATGGTTTTCCTGAAGCAGCTGGCTAGTGGCTTGTTACTTGTGACTGGACCTCTGGTCCTCAATCGAGTCCCTCCACAAAGAACGCAGCAGAAATTTGTCACTGCCACCTCAACCAAAATCGATATCAGCAATGTAAAAATCCCAAAACATCTTACTGATGCCCACTTCAAGAAGAAGCATCTGCAGAAGCCCAGACACCAGGAAGGTGATGGTTTTCCTGAAGCAGCTGGCTAGTGGCTTGTTACTCGTGACTGGACCTCTGGTCCTCAATCGAGTCCCTCCACAAAGAACGCAGCAGAAATTTGTCACTGCCACCTCAACCAAAATCGGTATCAGCAATGTAAAAATCCCAAAACATCTTACTGATGCTTACTTCAAGAAGCAGCAGCTGCAGAAGCCCAGACACCAGGAAGGTGCCATCGTCAACACAGAAAAAGAGACATATGAGATTACGTAGCAGCGCGAGATTGATCAGAAAGCTGTGGACGCACAGATTTTACCAAAAATCAAAGCTATTCCTCAGCTCCAGGGCTACCTAGGATCTGTGTTTGCCCTGACCAATGGAATCTATCCTCACAAATTGGTGTTCTAAATGTCTTAAGAACCTCATTAAATAGCTGACTACAAAAAAAGAAAAAGAAAAAAAAAGGAATATACCTGGAACAAGGAGCAGGTTCCGTAGCGGGAACTTCCTTGGAATCAAAGCACCTTAATCGGGAAGAGGTTTCCTCATCTCTCCTTCTTCTCACCTGCTTTCCTTTGCCCTGCAAAGGCTGCGGAACACACCGCCTCAAAACATGGGGCTTTGTCACAAAGATTTCTGAAACGAAAGCCAGTGAGAAGAAGGATAGATAAGAAAACCTCTTCCCAATTAAGCCACTTCCTCATCACACCTTGTCTTACCAGGGACCAGGGACTCATGTGCCTGGTTTTATGAAATGAGACCACCACTTCTCCTGTTGTCCTTCCCAGCTTCTCCCCAGCCTCCCCTTTTCCCTAGTTTATAAGACAGGGCAAAAGGAAAAAAGCAAAAAGTTGGAAAGAAACAGAAGTAAGATAAATAGCCAGATGACCTTTTTTATTTATAATATTTTACTACAATATTTTATTGTTATGTAATAATATCTATATTACCTGTAATATTTTAATATAAATATTAGAGATATTTAATATAAATATTACACATATTATAATATATTATATTATAATAAATATAATATTTATTATAATATAATAATATATAAAATAATATAATATATAAAATAATATAATATTATGATATATTATATTATCATTATATTATAACATTATGATATATTATATTATAATATATTATAATATAATATCTATATTTTATTATTATCAAAATAATAATGAAATATTATCAAAATAATAATAAAATATTAAAAATAATAAAATATTATAAAATAATAACAAAATATCATTATTATAAAATAATAACAAAATATCATTATTATAAAATAATAACAATATTATTATAAAATAATAAAATATCATTATTATAAAATAATAATAAAATATCATTATTATAAAATAATAATAAAATATCATTATTATAAAATAATAAAATATCATTATAAAATAATAATAAAATATCATTATTATAAAATAATAATAAAATATCATTATTATAAAATAATAATAAAATATCATTATTATAAAATAATAATAAAATATCATTATTATAAAATAATAATAAAATATCATTATTATAAAATAATAATAAAATATCATTATTATAAAATAATAATAAAATATCATTATTATAAAATAATAATAAAATATCATTATTATAAACTAATAATAAAATATCATTATTATAAACTAATAATAAGATATCATTATTATAAACTAATAATAAAATATCATTATTATAAACTAATAATAAAATATCATTATTATAAACTAATAATAAAATATCATTATAAACTAATAATAAAATATCATTATAAACTAATAATAAAATATCATTATTATAAAATAATAAAATATCATTATTATAAAATAATAATAAAATATCATTATTATAAAATATTATAAAATTATTATAAAATATAATAATTTTATAATATTTATAAATATTATATATTATAAAATTATTATAAAATAATAATAATATATTATTATTTTAAAATAATATAATATTAACCGCTGACCAAAACTACTGGCGCTATCTGTAAATTGCAGACATCGTATGAGAAAGCACTGTGAAACTTTCTGTTCTGTTAGCTGATGTATGTAGCCCCCAGTCACGTTCCTCACGCTTACTTGATCTATCATGACCGTTTCACGTGGACCATTTAGAGTTGTAAGCCCTTAAAAGTGCTAGGACTTTCTATTTCGGGGAGCTCAGCTCTTACCACACGAGTCGGCCAACGCTCCCGGCCGAATAAAAAACCTGTTCCTTCTTTAATCCGGTGTCTGAGGAGTTTTGTCTGCGACTCGTCTTCCTACGGTTTCAGGGACTCCTGTGCCTGGTTTTGTGACAGGAAAGGAGGGGTCCCGGTCCAGACCCCAAGAGACGTTCCTGGATCTCGTGCAAGAAAGAATTCAAGGCCAGGCAAGACAGTGCAAAGCAAAAGCACGTTTATTAACAGAGGACAGGCCGGGGCGCGGTGGCTCACGCCTGTCATCCCAGCACTCTGGGAGGCCGAGGCAGGTGGATCACCCGAGGTCAGGAGTTCGAGACCAGCCTGACCAACACGGTGAAACCCCGTCTCTACTAAAAATACAAACTTAGCCAGGCGTGGTGGTGCACGCCAGTAATCCCAGCTACTGGGGAGGTTGAGGCAGGAGAATGGCTTGAACCTGGGAGGCGGAGGTTGCAGGAAGCCAAGATCGCACCATTGCACTCCAGCCTGGCTGACAGAGTAAGTCACCATCTCAAAATAAATAATAATAATAATCGGCTGGGCGCAGTGGCTCACACCTTTCATCCCAGCACTCTGGGAGGCCGAGGTGGGCAGATCACCTGAGGTCAGGAGTTCCACACCAGCCTGGAAAACATGGTGAAACCCTATCTCTACTAAAAATACAAAAATTAGCCAGGTGGCGTGGCAGCCTGTAATCCCAGCTACTCGGGAGGCCGAGGCAGGAGAATCACTGGAACCCGGGAGGCGGAGGTTGCAGTGAGCCAAGATCATGTCACTGAACTCCAGACTGGGTGACAGAGCGAGACTCTGTCTCAAAAAAATTATTATTATTATTATATTATATTATTATATATATTATTAAAATTATATTATTTTATTATATATATTCTATATAATATAATAATAATATTATATATATTCTACATAATATATAATAATGTAATATATTATTCTACATAATATATTATAATACATTATTATATATTATATATTATAATATATTATTATATTTTATTATATGTTATATATTAT
>NC_073272.2:1322500-1420000 GCF_029289425.2 Pan paniscus
AACTGCATAATTCTATATTATAAATGATATTATTTTAATTAAAATCCAATATTACTTAGTGGCATGGTAATAAGCTACATAATTCTATATCATAAATGATACTATTATATTAATTGTAGAATATTACAACACGTAGTAATAGATACAGTACATTAATTCTATACCATAAATGATACTATTATATTAATTGCAAGAGAATATTATAACACACAGTAACAGATAAGCTACATTAATTGTGTATAATCAACGAGACTATTATATTGATTGCAAGATAATTTTTGTTTTAATTTTTTATTTTTTGGAGACGAAGTCTTGCTCTGTTGCCTAAGCTGGAGTGCAGTGGGATGATCTCGGCTCACTGCAACTTCCGTCTCCCAGGTTCACGCAATTCTCCTGCCTCAGCCTCCTGAGTAGCTAGGATTACAGGCAGCCGCCACCACACCCAGCTAATTTTTGTATTGTTAGTAGAGACGGGGTTTCACCCTGTTGGTCAGGCTAGTCTCGAATTCCTGACCTCAGGTGATCTGCCCGCGTTGGCCTCCCAAAGCGCTAGGATTATAGGTATGAGCCACCGCGACCGGCCACAAGAGATTATAATACATAGTAATAGATAAGCTACATTAATTCTATATCATCAATGATACTGTATCAATTGCAAGAGAATATTATAACACGTAGTAACAGATAAGCTACATTAATTCTGTATCATTAATGGTATTATTAGGTTACCGCAATAGTGCATTACATTATAACATAGCAATAGCTAAGCTGTGCCACCAACTGCATCTTCTGAATGATGTTTATTTGTATCATGTATATTTACTGCCTGCAAATCCCCTCATCACAGCAAAGGAATTTTCATAAGGGCCAAAGAGCAGGGGCCCCTTGCCTGGTGCATCCGGTTGGCCACCTCCAGGGCCTTCTGCTTGGCGGTCTCCATGGCGTACCCATACGGAGTAGCGAAGGAGGCTTTGTCCAGCTTCTCTTTAAACTTGGAGGGGACCACCTCAAACCTGAGACCCTGCAACAGGAGAAAGGGGTCAGGGGGGTCGAAGAAAGACCCTAAGAAAGGTGAATGGGACATGCAAGATTTGCAGGACGCACGTAGCGTTTGCTACACTCCCCGACCCTGTCCCAGGTGAGCTCATCCATCTGCCAAGCTTTCCCTAAGTGTGGCTGGGGAGCCGGGGACCGACCAGGGCTTCCCCTAAGTGTGGTTAGTGGGCCGGGGACCGACCAGGGGCCTTCAGGGACTGACCAGGGGCCTTCTTGGCTCTCGAGGGAAGAGATTGGCAGGAACAAAGAGGCCAGCAGGGAGGTATTGACTCGGGCCCTGAACCCACGAGCCAACAGTGTCCGAGGGTTCCCAGAGACCTGAAGGCTGGGGCAGAGTACAAAACCCATCCTGCCCACAGGAAATTCAGGAAAAAGGCCAGCAATGATGGCTGTGGGAAGGGAGGCAATGATGGCTCTACGTCAATCCCTGGTACCCAGGAAGAGACAACACCGTCCCTGGGGAGGCCTGGCCTAGAGGTAGTGACCCCCGCAGAGACTGTGGGGTCAGGAATGATGGTGGTAAATGCCCCCAGTGGGGGTGCCCCTGGCTGCCACACGCTGCCAGGGTGCAGGGAACTCCGCATCTCCCCTCTGACAGAGCAGAAGCATCACCATCTTGGACACACACTGCCTTCGTGGACAGACACCTCCATCTTGGACACACACTGCCATCTTGGCCATCGTGGACACAGTGTCATTGTGGACACACACCACCATCTTGGACAGACACGTCCATCTTGGACACACGCCGTCATCGTGGACACACGCCACCATCTTGGACAGACACCGCCATCGTGGACAGACACCGCCATCGTGGACACACACTGCCATCGTTGACAGACACCACCATCGTGGACACACACCGCCATCGTGGAAAGACACCCCCATCATGGACACACACCGCCATCGTGGACAGACACCCCCATCGTGGACAGACACCCCCATCGTGGACACACACCGCCATCTTGGACAGATACCTCCATCTTGGACACACACCGCCATCATGGACAGATACCTCCATCTTGGACACACACCGCCATCATGGACACACACTGCCATCGTGGACACACACTGCTATCTTGGCCATCGTGGACACACACCACCATCTGGGACACACACCGCCATCTTGGACACATACCACCATCGTGGACATCATGGACACAGTGTCATTGTGGAGACACACCGCCATCTTGGACAGACACCCCCATCGTGGACAGACACCCCCATCATGGACACACACCGCTATCGTGGACAGACACCCCCATCGTGGACAGACACCCCCATCGTGGACACACACCGCCATCTTGGACAGATACCTCCATCGTGGACACACACCACCATCATGGACACACACCGCCATCGTGGACACACACTGCTATCTTGGCCATCGTGGACACACACCACCATCTGGGACACACACCGCCATCTTGGACACATACCACCATCGTGGACATCATGGACACAGTGTCATTGTGGAGACACACCGCCATCTTGGACAGACACCCCCATCGTGGACAGACACCCCCATCATGGACACACACCGCCATCGTGGACAGACACCCCCATCGTGGACACACACCGCCATCGTGGACAGACACCCCCATCGTGGACAGACACTGCCATCGTGGACACACACTGCTATCTTGGACAGATACCTCCATCTTGGACACACACCGCCATCCTGGACACACACTGCCATCGTGGACACACACTGCTATCTTGGCCATCGTGGACACACACCGCCATCTTGGACAGATACCTCCATCTTGGACACACACCGCCATCCTGGACACACACTGCCATCGTGGACACACACTGCTATCTTGGCCATCGTGGACACCCACCGCCATCATGGACACACACCGCCATCTTGGACAGACACCACCATCTTGGACACACACCGCCATCATGGACACACACTGCCATCGTGGACACACACTGCTATCTTGGCCATCGTGGACACACACCGCCATCATGGACACACACCGCCATCTTGGACAGACACCACCATCTTGGACACACACCACCATCGTGGACACACGCCACCATCTTGGCCATCATGGACACAGTATCATTGTGGAGACACACCGCCATCTTGGACAGACACCTCCATCTTGGACACACACTGCCATCTTGGACACACACCACCATCTTGGACACACACCGCCATCTTGGACACACGCTGCCATCATGAACACGTGCCACCATCTTGGACAGACACCACCATTGTGGACACACACCGTCGTCGTGGACACACACCCCCATCGTGGACAGACACCCCCATCGTGGACACACACTGCCATCTTGGACAGACACCCCCGTCTTGGACACACACCGCCATCATGGACACACACTGCCATCGTGGACACACATTGCTATCTTGGCCATCGTGGACACACACCGCCATCATGGACACGCACCGCCATCTTGGACAGACACCACCATCTTGGACACACACCACCATCGTGGACACACGCCACCATCTTGGCCATCATGGACACAGTATCATTGTGGAGACACACCGCCATCTTGGACAGACACCTCCATCTTGGACACACACCGCCATCTTGGACACACGCTGCCATCATGAACACGTGCCACCATCTTGGACAGACACCACCATTGTGGACACACACCGTCGTCGTGGACACACACCCCCATCGTGGACAGACACCGCCATCGTGGACACACACTGCCATCTTGGCCATCGAGGACACACACCGCCATCATGGACAGACACCCACATCGTGGACAGACACCCCCATCGTGGACACACACCGCCATCTTGGACAGACACCCCCGTCTTGGACACACACCGCCATCATGGACACACACTGCCATCGTGGACACACATTGCTATCTTGGCCATCGTGGACACACACCGCCATCATGGACACGCACCGCCATCTTGGACAGACACCACCATCTTGGACACACACCACCATCGTGGACACACGCCACCATCTTGGCCATCATGGACACAGTATCATTGTGGAGACACACCGCCATCTTGGACAGACACCACCATCTTGGACACACACCGCCATCTTGGACACACACCACCATCTTGGACACACACCGCCATCTTGGACACACGCTGCCATCATGAACACGTGCCACCATCTTGGACAGACACCACCATTGTGGACACACACCGTCGTCGTGGACACACACCCCCATCGTGGACAGACACCCCCATCGTGGACACACACCGCCATCTTGGAAAGACACCCCCGTCTTGGACACACACCGCCATCATGGACACACACTGCCATCGTGGACACACACCCCCATCGTGGACAGACACCCCCATCGTGGACACACACCGCCATCTTGGAAAGACACCCCCGTCTTGGACACACACCGCCATCATGGACACACACTGCCATCGTGGACACACATTGCTATCTTGGCCATCGTGGACACACACCGCCATCATGGACACACACCACCATCTTGGACAGACACCACCATCTTGGACACACACCACCATCGTGGACACACGCCACCATCTTGGCCATCATGGACACAGTATCATTGTGGAGACACACCGCCATCTTGGACAGACACCTCCATCTTGGACACACACCGCTGTCATGGACACACACCGCCATCGTGGACACACACTGCTATCTTTGCCATCGTGGACACACACCGCCATCATGGACACACACCGCCATCTTGGACACACGCTGCCATCATGAACACGTGCCACCATCTTGGACAGACACCACCATTGTGGACACACACCGTCGTCGTGGACACACACCCCCATCGTGGACAGACACCGCCATCGTGGACACACACTGCCATCTTGGCCATCGAGGACACACACCGCCATCATGGACAGACACCCACATCGTGGACAGACACCCCCATCGTGGACACACACCGCCATCTTGGACAGACACCCCCGTCTTGGACACACACCGCCATCATGGACACACACTGCCATCGTGGACACACATTGCTATCTTGGCCATCGTGGACACACACCGCCATCATGGACACGCACCGCCATCTTGGACAGACACCACCATCTTGGACACACACCACCATCGTGGACACACGCCACCATCTTGGCCATCATGGACACAGTATCATTGTGGAGACACACCGCCATCTTGGACAGACACCTCCATCTTGGACACACACCGCCATCGTGGACACACACTGCCATCTTGGACAGACACCACCATCTTGGACACACACTGCCATCTTGGACACACACCACCATCTTGGACACACACCGCCATCTTGGACACACGCTGCCATCATGAACACGTGCCACCATCTTGGACAGACACCACCATTGTGGACACACACCGTCGTCGTGGACACACACCCCCATCGTGGACAGACACCGCCATCGTGGACACACACTGCCATCTTGGCCATCGAGGACACACACCGCCATCATGGACAGACACCCACATCGTGGACACCCACCGCCATCATGGACACACACTGCCATCTTGGACAGACACCCCCGTCTTGGACACACACCGCCATCATGGACACACACTGCCATCGTGGACACACATTGCTATCTTGGCCATCGTGGACACACACCGCCATCATGGACACGCACCGCCATCTTGGACAGACACCACCATCTTGGACACACACCACCATCGTGGACACACGCCACCATCTTGGCCATCATGGACACAGTATCATTGTGGAGACACACCGCCATCTTGGACAGACACCTCCATCTTGGACACACACCGCCATCGTGGACACACACTGCCATCTTGGACAGACACCACCATCTTGGACACACACTGCCATCTTGGACACACACCACCATCTTGGACACACACCGCCATCTTGGACACACGCTGCCATCATGAACACGTGCCACCATCTTGGACAGACACCACCATTGTGGACACACACCGTCGTCGTGGACACACACCCCCATCGTGGACAGACACCGCCATCGTGGACACACACTGCCATCTTGGCCATCGAGGACACACACCGCCATCATGGACAGACACCCACATCGTGGACAGACACCCCCATCGTGGACACACACCGCCATCTTGGACAGACACCCCCGTCTTGGACACACACCGCCATCATGGACACACACTGCCATCGTGGACACACATTGCTATCTTGGCCATCGTGGACACACACCGCCATCATGGACACGCACCGCCATCTTGGACAGACACCACCATCTTGGACACACACCACCATCGTGGACACACGCCACCATCTTGGCCATCATGGACACAGTATCATTGTGGAGACACACCGCCATCTTGGACAGACACCTCCATCTTGGACACACACCGCCATCGTGGACACACACTGCCATCTTGGACAGACACCACCATCTTGGACACACACTGCCATCTTGGACACACACCACCATCTTGGACACACACCGCCATCTTGGACACACGCTGCCATCATGAACACGTGCCACCATCTTGGACAGACACCACCATTGTGGACACACACCGTCGTCGTGGACACACACCCCCATCGTGGACAGACACCCCCATCGTGGACACACACCGCCATCTTGGACAGACACCCCCGTCTTGGACACACACCGCCATCATGGACACACACTGCCATCGTGGACACACATTGCTATCTTGGCCATCGTGGACACACACCGCCATCATGGACACACACCACCATCTTGGACAGACACCAACATCTTGGACACACACCACCATCGTGGACACACGCCACCATCTTGGCCATCATGGACACAGTATCATTGTGGAGACACACCGCCATCTTGGACAGACACCTCCATCTTGGACACACACCGCCATCGTGGACACACACTGCCATCTTGGACAGACACCACCATCTTGGACACACACCGCCATCTTGGACACACACCACCATCTTGGACACACACCGCCATCTTGGACACACGCTGCCATCATGAACACGTGCCACCATCTTGGACAGACACCACCATTGTGGACACACACCGTCGTCGTGGACACACACCCCCATCGTGGACAGACACCGCCATCGTGGACACACACTGCCATCTTGGCCATCGAGGACACACACCGCCATCATGGACAGACACCCACATCGTGGACAGACACCCCCATCGTGGACACACACTGCCATCTTGGACAGACACCCCCGTCTTGGACACACACCGCCATCATGGACACACACTGCCATCGTGGACACACATTGCTATCTTGGCCATCGTGGACACACACCGCCATCATGGACACACACCGCCATCTTGGACAGACACCACCATCTTGGACACACACCACCATCGTGGACACACGCCACCATCTTGGCCATCATGGACACAGTATCATTGTGGAGACACACCGCCATCTTGGACAGACACCTCCATCTTGGACACACACCGCCATCGTGGACACACACTGCCATCTTGGACAGACACCACCATCTTGGACACACACTGCCATCTTGGACACACACCACCATCTTGGACACACACCGCCATCTTGGACACACGCTGCCATCATGAACACGTGCCACCATCTTGGACAGACACCACCATTGTGGACACACACCGTCGTCGTGGACACACACCCCCATCGTGGACAGACACCGCCATCGTGGACACACACTGCCATCTTGGCCATCGAGGACACACACCGCCATCATGGACAGACACCCACATCGTGGACAGACACCCCCATCGTGGACACACACCGCCATCTTGGACAGACACCCCCGTCTTGGACACACACCGCCATCATGGACACACACTGCCATCGTGGACACACATTGCTATCTTGGCCATCGTGGACACACACCGCCATCATGGACACACACCACCATCTTGGACAGACACCACCATCTTGGACACACACCACCATCGTGGACACACGCCACCATCTTGGCCATCATGGACACAGTATCATTGTGGAGACACACCGCCATCTTGGACAGACACCTCCATCTTGGACACACACCGCCATCGTGGACACACACTGCCATCTTGGACAGACACCACCATCTTGGACACACACCGCCATCTTGGACACACACCACCATCTTGGACACACACCGCCATCTTGGACACACGCTGCCATCATGAACACATGCCACCATCTTGGACAGACACCACCATTGTGGACACACACCGTCGTCGTGGACACACACCCCCATCGTGGACAGACACCCCCATCGTGGACACACACCGCCATCTTGGACAGACACCCCCGTCTTGGACACACACCGCCATCATGGACACACACTGCCATCGTGGACACACATTGCTATCTTGGCCATCGTGGACACACACCGCCATCATGGACACGCACCGCCATCTTGGACACACACTGCTATCTTGGCCATCGTGGACACACACCGCCATCATGGACACACACCGCCATCTTGGACACACGCTGCCATCATGAACACGTGCCACCATCTTGGACAGACACCACCATTGTGGACACACACCGTCGTCGTGGACACACACCCCCATCGTGGACAGACACCGCCATCGTGGACACACACTGCCATCTTGGCCATCGAGGACACACACCGCCATCATGGACAGACACCCACATCGTGGACAGACACCCCCATCGTGGACACACACTGCCATCTTGGACAGACACCCCCGTCTTGGACACACACCGCCATCATGGACACACACTGCCATCGTGGACACACATTGCTATCTTGGCCATCGTGGACACACACCGCCATCATGGACACGCACCGCCATCTTGGACAGACACCACCATCTTGGACACACACCACCATCGTGGACACACGCCACCATCTTGGCCATCATGGACACAGTATCATTGTGGAGACACACCGCCATCTTGGACAGACACCTCCATCTTGGACACACACCGCCATCGTGGACACACACTGCCATCTTGGACAGACACCACCATCTTGGACACACACTGCCATCTTGGACACACACCACCATCTTGGACACACACCGCCATCTTGGACACACGCTGCCATCATGAACACGTGCCACCATCTTGGACAGACACCACCATTGTGGACACACACCGTCGTCGTGGACACACACCCCCATCGTGGACAGACACCCCCATCGTGGACACACACCGCCATCTTGGACAGACACCCCCGTCTTGGACACACACCGCCATCATGGACACACACTGCCATCGTGGACACACATTGCTATCTTGGCCATCGTGGACACACACCGCCATCATGGACACACACCACCAGCTTGGACAGACACCACCATCTTGGACACACACCACCATCGTGGACACACGCCACCATCTTGGCCATCATGGACACAGTATCATTGTGGAGACACACCGCCATCTTGGACAGACACCTCCATCTTGGACACACACCACCATCGTGGACACACACCACCATCTTGGACACACACCGCCATCTTGGACACACACTGCCATCTTGGACACACACCACCATCTTGGACACACACCGCCATCGTGGAGACACACCGCCATCTTGGACAGACACCACCATCTTGGACACACACTGCCATCTTGGACACACACCACCATCTTGGACACACACCGCCATCTTGGACACACGCTGCCATCATGAACACGTGCCACCATCTTGGACAGACACCACCATTGTGGACACACACCGTCATCGTGGACACACACCCCCATCGTGGACAGACACCGCCATCGTGGACACACACTGCCATCTTGGCCATCGAGGACACACACCGCCATCATGGACAGACACCCACATCGTGGACAGACACCCCCATCGTGGACACACACTGCCATCTTGGACAGACACCCCCGTCTTGGACACACACCGCCATCATGGACACACACTGCCATCGTGGACACACATTGCTATCTTGGCCATCGTGGACACACACCGCCATCATGGACACACACCACCATCTTGGACACACACCACCATCGTGGACACACGCCACCATCTTGGCCATCATGGACACAGTATCATTGTGGAGACACACCGCCATCTTGGACAGACACCTCCATCTTGGACACACACCGCCATCGTTGACACACACTGCCATCTTGGACAGACACCACCATCTTGGACACACACTGCCATCTTGGACACACACCACCATCTTGGACACACACCGCCATCTTGGACACACGCTGCCATCATGAACACGTGCCACCATCTTGGACAGACACCACCATTGTGGACACACACCGTCGTCGTGGACACACACCCCCATCGTGGACAGACACCCCCATCGTGGACACACACTGCCATCTTGGACAGACACCCCCGTCTTGGACACACACCGCCATCATGGACACACACCGCCATCATGGACAGACACCCACATCGTGGACAGACACCCCCATCGTGGACACACACCGCCATCTTGGACAGACACCCCCGTCTTGGACACACACCGCCATCATGGGCACACACTGCCATCGTGGACACACATTGCTATCTTGGCCATCGTGGACACACACCGCCATCATGGACACGCACCGCCATCTTGGACAGACACCACCATCTTGGACACACACTGCCATCTTGGACACACACCACCATCTTGGACACACACCGCCATCTTGGACACACGCTGCCATCATGAACACGTGCCACCATCTTGGACAGACACCACCATTGTGGACACACACCGTCGTCGTGGACACACACCCCCATCGTGGACAGACACCGCCATCGTGGACACACACTGCCATCTTGGCCATCGAGGACACACACCGCCATCATGGACAGACACCCACATCGTGGACAGACACCCCCATCGTGGACACACACCGCCATCTTGGACAGACACCGCCATCTTGGACAGACACCCCCGTCTTGGACACACACCGCCATCATGGACACACACTGCCATCGTGGACACACATTGCTATCTTGGCCATCGTGGACACACACCGCCATCATGGACACACACCGCCATCTTGGACACACACCACCATCTTGGACACACACCACCATCGTGGACACACGCCACCATCTTGGCCATCATGGACACAGTATCATTGTGGAGACACACCGCCATCTTGGACAGACACCTCCATCTTGGACACACACCGCCATCGTGGACACACACTGCCATCTTGGACAGACACCTCCATCTTGGACACACACCGCCATCGTGGACACACACCGCCATCTTGGACAGACACCTCCATCTTGGACACACACCGCCATCATGGACACACACCGCCATCGTGGACACACACTGCTATCTTGGCCATCGTGGACACACACCGCCATCATGGACACACACCGCCATCTTGGACAGACACCACCATCTTGGACACACACCACCATCGTGGACACACGCCACCATCTTGGCCATCATGGACACAGTATCATTGTGGAGACACACCGCCATCTTGGACAGACACCTCCATCTTGGACACACACCGCCATCGTGGACACACACTGCCATCTTGGACAGACACCTCCATCTTGGACACACACCGCCATCGTGGACACACACTGCCATCTTGGACAGACACCACCATCTTGGACACACACTGCCATCTTGGACACACACCACCATCTTGGACACACACCGCCATCTTGGACACACGCTGCCATCATGAACACGTGCCACCATCTTGGACAGACACCACCATTGTGGACACACACCGTCGTCGTGGACACACACCCCCATCGTGGACAGACACCGCCATCGTGGACACACACTGCCATCTTGGCCATCGAGGACACACACCGCCATCATGGACAGACACCCACATCGTGGACAGACACCCCCATCGTGGACACACACCGCCATCTTGGACAGACACCCCCGTCTTGGACAGACACTGCCATGTTGGACACACACTTCCATTTTAAGTTCCCTTGATTAAAAACTGCCTAAATCCAGCCCCCAAACATCAGCCTAATGGCTAATGTCAGCATGACCAGAAACATTCCAGCCGTGGGATAAACCCCTCTGTGACCAGAAACCTCCCCTCCGACCAGAGACAGTCCAACTCCGCAATCAATTTTCCCTCACACAGAAACATTCCAAGCCTGCGAGAAGCCCCCTTTTCCAAAACCCTTTGCTGAGCCACTTTTTGTATTTTTTTTTTTTTTGAAACGGAGTCTCGCTGTGTCGCCCAGGCTGGAGGGGCAGTGACGCCATCTCGGCTCACTGCAAGCTCTGACTCCCAGGATCGAGCGATTCTCCTGCGTCAGTCTCCCAAGTAGCTGGGATTGCAGGCGCCCGCCACCATGCCTGGCTAATTTTTGTATTTTTAATAGAGATGGGGTTTCACCATGTTGGCCAGGCTGGTCTCGAACTCCTGACCTCAGGTGATCCGCCCGCCTCAGCCTCCCAAAGTGCTGGGATTACAGACGTGAGCCTCCGCACCCAGCCTCACTTTCTGTATTTGTTTCCTCCTTCTTAAACTCATACATTTGGTGCCGAAACCCAGGACAGGTGTTAGGGACAGAGGCCCTTTTGCAACCCAGGATGCAGTGGGCAGGGGCAGCCCGTCCCGGGCTAACTCCTGGATCCTTTAGAGCCTCTGGCCCCCTGACCCTGTCCTCTCTCTCTCTCCCTCTTTGAGTGTTGGGAGTGGAGGTTCTCCTGCAACCCAGGAAGCTGTGGGCAGCAGCAGCTCATCCTGGGCTAACTCCTGGATCGTGAGGGTCGCTGGCCACCCCTCCCATCTTTTCTCTCCATTCACCTTCCAAGCAATTTCTGTGAGGAAGACAACTCATGCAAAGGGGACTTGGAGGCTCAAGCTGGAGGGTTCTCAAAACCCTCAGGTCTCAGAAATACACCTCTGACCCCCTGCAACAGGTATTTCACTCCCTAACCCTTGCTTCGTCTTCCTCTCTCTTCCTCTGTCTTCTTCCCTCTTCTCTCTCTCTCTGTTTTCCCTGCGCGGCTCCAGTTTGGGAGCCCCTTTGCCAATTCCAACAGGAACATCCAACATCAGACACAAATCCAGCCGGCTGGTAAGATCTGCCCTCCTCTGACTTTTGGTTCCCAGTTAAAGTCAGGTCGGCCATCCCGGTCCTCGGAGGACCAGCGGCCCTAAGCTACAAGCGATCTTGAGGGATGCCCAGTATCTTCTCAGCTTGACCGTCCTCCTTATAAAGAGGATTCTGGGTCTCTGTCTTTTGTCTGGGGTTGCCTAAAACACAAACAGACACTCTCGGCTTCCTTTTACCAGCCCACGTGGGTGCCAAACAACCCGACATTCCTATGTCGTCCCCTCTGGGATGTCTCCTTTCCAACCTGGCCAAACTTGGCTTACAGAGGAACCTAAAGCCAGAGTGTTGAATTTTTTATTGCAATAGTCTGGCACCAATACAAACTACATAATGACAGCAGATGGCCCGAACATGGCACCTTTAACTTGCAAATTCTCAGGGACCTTGACAACTTTATCACCAGGAAATGGCAAGAGGTTCCCTATACTCAGGCTATCTTCTACCCTCCCTATGTCAAGTTGCACCTTCATTGTGGGCGGCAAGCCACCCAGGTGCCGAGGCAAGAGACCGAGGACACGAGCTCTTCCAGTATATAATAAAATATAAAACGAGAAAGTTGTACCAGATATAGATCTTAGATATGGTTATATATGAATATCATTAATCATTAGTTGGTAGTAATTACTCTTTATACCAATATTATAATAATCCTTGCTCTAGGATCATAATGTAGGAAAAGCCAGGCCGTACAGAGATAGGAGCTGAGGGGACATAGTGAGGAGTGACCAGAAGACGAGTGCGAGCCTTCTGTTATGCCCGGACAGGGTCACCAGAGGGCTCCTTGGTCTAGCGGTAACGCCAGCGTCTGGGAAGACGCCCATTGCCAGGCGGACCATGGTCTAGCAGTAGCGTCAGTGTCAAGGAACAACACCCGCTACTTAGCAGACCGGGAAAGGGAGTCTCCCTTTCCCTGGGGGGGTTTAGAGAAGACTCTGCTCCTCCACCTCCTGTGGAGGACCTGACATCAGTCAGTCTCGCCCGCAGTTATCCAGAGGCCTAACCGTCTCCCTGTGATGCTGTGCTTCAGTGGTCATGCTCCTAGTCTGCCTTCATGTTCCATCTTGTACACCTGGCTCTGCCTTTTAGATAGCAGTAGCAAATTAGTGAAAGTACTAAAAGTCTCTGATAAGCAGAAATAATAGCGTAAGCTGTCTCTCTCCTCCTCCTCTCTCTCTCTGCCTCGGCTGCCAGGCAGGGAAGGGCCCCCTGTCCAGTGGACACGTGACCCACGTGACCTTACCTGTCATTGGAGATGGCTCACACTCCTTACCCTGCTCCTTTGTCTTGTATCCAATAAATATCAGCAAAGCCTGGCATTCGGGGCCACTACCAGTCTCCGCGTCTTGGTGGTAGTGGTCCCCCGGGCCCAGCTGCCTTTTCTTTTATCTCTTTGTCTTGTGTCTATTTCTACACTCTCTTGCCTCCGCACACAGGGAGAGACCCACTGACCCTGTGGGGCTGGTCCCCACATCTCATGACATTTTTTTTTTTTTTTTGAGATGGAGTCTTGCTCTGTTGCCCAGGCTGGAGTGCAGTGGTGCCATCTCGGTTCACTGCAACCTCTGCCTCCCGGGTTCAAGCGATTCTCCTGCCTCAGCCTCCCAAGTAGCTGGGACTACAGGCGCCCGCCACCACACCCAGCTAATTTTTTGTATTTTTAGTAGAGATGGGGTTTCACCATGTTAGCTAGGATGGTCTCGAACTCCTGACCTCGTGATCCACCCGCCTCGGCCTCCCAAAATGCTGGGATTACAGGCGTGAGCCACCGCGCCCAGCCTTGAGTCTTCTTAATTTATGGCAATATAAATATGTGCATAAGTGTGATAAAAATCTGTTTTCTTTAATAAGGGGACACAATTGGAAAAACTGGTCATTTTACCAAAGCTTTGACTGGAATGGTGTGCTTTCCTTTAAAGGAAAACTGGCCTATTTTGTGTACACAGTCCCTGTACAGGGTTTCTGACATGTGATAAGAAAAGAATGTCAGTTTCTGACAGGCCCAGAACCCCAAGTTTTCTTGGAACCTCAAGAGGAAAGGAATCTGCCCAACTCATAGGTATTTAATGGTACAAACCCATGACTGGGCTCAGCTTAAAAAAAGTCCCATCTGAGATTCGTTGTCTTACCAGGGACCAGGGACTCATGTGCCTGGTTTTATGAAATGAGACCACTACTTCTCCTGTTGTCCTTCCCAGCTTCTCCCCAGCCTCCCCTTTTCCCTACTTTATAAGACAGGACAAAAGGGAGAAAGCAGAAAGTTGGAAAAGAAACAGAAGGAAGATAAATAGCCAGATGACCTTGGCACCACCACCCAGCCCTGGTGGTTAAAATAATAATAATATTAACTCCTGACGAGGAGAATCGCCTGAACCCGGCAGGGCGGAGACTGCAGTGAACTGAGATCGCGCCACTGCACTCCAGCCTGGGCGACAGAGCGAGACTCCATCTCAAAATAAATAAGTCAATAAGGAAATAAATAAAAGTAAAAATAATAATTACTCTTGCTGCACTGTATACATATAATTAGGCCAAGTATAATAAAGCAAACCAGTCCTACCATAATTTGTCTTTTTTTTTTTCTTTTTGACACGGAGTCTCCCTCTGTCGCCCAGGCTGGAGTGCAGTGGTGCGATCTCAGCTCACTGCAAGCTCCATCTCCCGGGTTCACGCCATTGTCCTGCCTCAGCTTCCCGAGTATCTGGGACTGCAGGCGCCCGCCACCACGCCCGGCTAATTTCTTGTAATTTTAGTAGAGACGGGGTTTCACCATGTTAGCCAGGATGGTCTCGATCTCCTGACCTCGTGATCCGCCAACCTCGGCCTCCCAAAGTGCTGGGATTATAGGCGTGAGCCACCACACCCAGCCCATAATTTGTCTTTTAATAAAAGTGGGAAAACTGGAAAAAGAAAAATCGTGTTTGAAAAACGATAGTTACCCCTGTGGTGAAATTCTAGTCTTGCCTAATGGTTTTCAGTTTTTATTCTTTTCTACGGTTTGAATTAAATTCTAATTTTTCTGGCTACATGTCTCCAAGATAATGTTTTGCATTCTTTTCCTTTTTCTTTTTCTCCAATTTTTCCTAACTGAAAACCTCTGAAACCCCAAGTTCTGCTTTCTTAAAGCCCTGTGAACTGAAACCTACATGTTTCAACAGGTGCTGCGTGGAAGGCCCCTAAAGAGTGCTACCAGGAACAAATCAACCTCTTCCCCTCCAGGGCTGTGTTTGGTGACCCGTAATAACCACCTCCCTCAGCAGGAAGTGGCCAGAAAGAACGTACCACCCCTCGTCCTGTTATAACTAGAGGGTCTGGATTCACAGAGCAGGAGCATTGCCATCTTCGACACACACTGCCATCTTGGACCCATTACACCGTCTTGGACACACACGGCCATCTTGGAGAAGCACCACCATCTTGGACACACACTGTCTTGGACACACACAGCCATCTTGGAGAAGCACCACCATCTTGGACACACACCGTCTTGGACACACACGGACATCTTGGATAAGCACCACCATCTTGGACACACGCCGCCATATTGGACACACACCGCCATCTTGGATAAGCACCACCATCTTGGACACACACCATCTTGGACAAGCACTGCCATCTTGGACATGCATGGCCATCTTTGACACACACCACAATCTTGGACACACACCGCCACCTTGGATAAGCACCACCATCTTGGACACACACAGCCATCTTGGATAAGCACCACCATCTTGGACACACACCATCTGGGACACACACTGCCATCTTGGACCCATAAAACCATCTTGGACAAGCACCGCCATCTTGGACACACCGCCAGCTTGGATACACACCACCATCTTGAAAAAGCACCACCACCTTGGACACACAACATCTTGGACACACACCGCCATCTTGGATAAGCACCACCATCTTGGACACACACCATCTTGGACACACGCCGCCATCTTCGACACACATCGCCATCTTGGATAAGCACCACCATCTTGGACACACACCATCTTGGACATGCATGGCCATCTTTGACACACACCACAATCTTGGACACACACCGCCACCTTGGATAAGCACCACCATCTTGGACACATACAGCCATCTTGGATAAGCACCACCATCTTGGACACACACCATCTGGGACACACACCACCATCTTGGATAAGCACCACCATCTTGGACACACACAGCCATCTTGGATAAGCACCACCATCTTGGACACACACCATCTGGGACACACACTGCCATCTTGGACCCATAAAACCATCTTGGACAAGCACCGCCATCTTGGACACAACGCCAGCTTGGATACACACCACCATCTTGAAAAAGCACCACCACCTTGGACACACAACATCTTGGACACACACCGCCATCTTGGATAAGCACCACCATCTTGGACACACACCATCTTGGACACACGCCGCCATCTTGGATAAGCACCACCATCTTGGACACACATCGCCATCTTGGATAAGCACCACCATCTTGGAGACACACCATCTTGGACACACACCACCATCTTGGATAAGCACCACCATCTTGGACACACACCGCCAACTTGGATAAGCACCACCATCTTGGACACACACCATCTTGGACACACACGGCCATCTTGGATAAGCACCCCCATCTTGGACACAAACCATCTGGGACACACACTGCCATCTTGGACCCATAACACCATCTTGGACAAGCATCACCATCTTGGACACACCGCCATCTTGGACACGTCGCCATCTTGGATACACACCACCATCTTGGAAAAGCACCACCATCTTGGCCACACAACATCTTGGACACACATCGCCATCTTGGATAAGCACCACCATCTTGGACACACACCATCTTGGACACACACTGCCATCTTGGATAAGCACCACCATCTTGGACACACACCATCTTGGACACACACTGCCATCTTGGATAAGCACCACCATCTTGGACACACGCCGCCATCTTGGACACACACCGCCATCTTGGATAAGCACCACCATCTTGGACACACACCATCTTGGACACAAACCACCATCTTGGATAAGCACCACCATCTTGGACAAGCACCACCATCTGGGACACACACTGCCATCTTGGATAAGCACCACCATCTTGGACACACGCCGCCATCTTGGACACACACCGCCATCTTGGATAAGCACCACCATCTTGGACACACACCATCTTGGACACAAACCACCATCTTGGATAAGCACCACCATCTTGGACAAGCACCACCATCTGGGACACACACCGCCATCTTGGATAAGCACCACCATCTTGGACACACACCATCTGGGACACACACTGCCATCTTGGACCCATAACACCATCTTGGACAAGCATCACCATTTTGGACACACCGCCATCTTGGACACGCCACCATCTTGGATACACACCACCATCTTGGAAAAGCACCACCATCTTGGACACACAACATCTTGCACAGACACCGCCATCTTGGATAAGCACCACCATCTTGGACACACACTGCCATCTTGGATAAGCACCACCATCTTGGACACACGCCGCCATCTTGGACACATACTGCCATCTTGGATAAGCACCACCATCTTGGACACACACGGCCATCTTGGATAAGCACCATCATCTTGGAGACACATCATCTTGGACACACACGGCCATCTTGGATAAGCACCACCATCTTGGACACACACCATCTTGGACATGCATGGCCATCTTTGACACACACCACCATCTTGGACACACACCACCATCTTGGATAAGCACCACCATCTTGGACACACACCATCTTGGACACACACGGCCATCTTGGATAAGCACCACCATCTTGGACACACACCATCTTGGACACACACGGCCATCTTGGATAAGCACCACGATCTTGGACACACACCATTTGGGACACACACTGCCATCTTGGACCCATAACACCATCTTGGACAAGCACCACCATCTTGGACACACCGCCATCTTGGACATGCCGCCATCTTGGATACACACCACCATCTTGGAAAAGCACCACCATCTTGGCCACACAGCATCTTGGACACACACCGCCATCTTGGATAAGCACCACCATCTTGGACACACACCATCTTGGACACACACTGCCATCTTGGATAAGCACCACCATCTTGGACACACACCGCCATCTTGGACAAGCACCACCATCATGGAGACACACCATCTTGGACACACGCCGCCATCTTGGACACACACCGCCATCTTGGATAAGCACCACCATCTTGGACACACACCATCTTGGACACAAACCACCATCTTGGATAAGCACCACCATCTTGGACAAGCACCACCATCTGGGACACACACCGCCATCTTGGATAAGCACCACCATCTTGGACACACACCATCTGGGACACACACTGCCATCTTGGACCCATAACACCATCTTGGACAAGCATCACCATTTTGGACACACCGCCATCTTGGACACGCCGCCATCTTGGATACACACCACCATCTTGGAAAAGCACCACCATCTTGGACACACAACATCTTGCACAGACACCGCCATCATGGATAAGCACCACCATCTTGGACACACACCATCTTGGACACACACTGCCATCTTGGATAAGCACCACGATCTTGGACACACGCCGCCATCTTGGACACACACCGCCATCTTGGATAAGCACCATCTTGGACACACACGGCCATCTTGGATAAGCACCATCATCTTGGAGACACATCATCTTGGACACACACGGCCATCTTGGATAAGCACCACCATCTTGGACACACACCATCTTGGACACAAACCACCATCTTGGATAAGCACCACCATCTTGGACAAGCACCACCATCTGGGACACACACCGCCATCTTGGATAAGCACCACCATCTTGGACACACACCATCTGGGACACACACTGCCATCTTGGACCCATAACACCATCTTGGACAAGCATCACCATTTTGGACACACCGCCATCTTGGACACGCCGCCATCTTGGATACACACCACCATCTTGGAAAAGCACCACCATCTTGGACACACAACATCTTGCACAGACACCGCCATCATGGATAAGCACCACCATCTTGGACACACACCATCTTGGACACACACTGCCATCTTGGATAAGCACCACCATCTTGGACACACACGGCCATCTTGGATAAGCACCAGCATCTTGGACACACACCATCTTGGACACACACGGCCATCTTGGATAAGCACCACCATGTTGGACACACACCATCTTGGACATGCATGGACATTTTTGACACACACCACCATCTTGGACACACACCACCATCTTGGATAAGCACCACCATCTTGGACACACACCATCTTGGACACACACCGCCATCTTGGATAAGCACCACCATCTTGGAGACACACCATCTTGGACACACACTGCCATCTTAAAGAAGCACCGCCATCTTGGACACACACCGCCATCTTGGACCCATAACACCATCTTGGACAAGCACCGCCGTCTAGGACACACCGCCATCTTGAAAAAGCACCACCACCTTGGACACACAACATCTTCGACACACACCGCCATCTTGGATAAGCACCACCATCTTGGACACACACCATCTTGGACATGCATGGCCATCTTTGACACACACCATCATCTTGGACACACACCACCATCTTGGATAAGCACCACCATCTTGGAGACACACCATCTTGGACACACACTGCCATCTTGGAGAAGCACCGCCATCTTGGACACACACCATCTGGGACACACACCACCATCTTGGATAAGCACCACCATCTTGGACACACACTGCCATATTGGATAAGCACCACCATCTTGGACACACACCATCTTGGACACACACGGCCATCTTGGATAAGCACCACCATCTTGGACACACACTGCCATATTGGATAAGCACCACCATCTTGGACACACACCATCTTGGACACACACGGCCATCTTGGATAAGCACCACCATCTTGGACACACACCATCTTGGACATGCATGGCCATCTTTGACACACACCACCATCTTGGACACACACCACCATCTTGGATAAGCACCACCATCTTGGACACACACCATCTTGGACACACACCGCCATCTTGGATAAGCACCACCATCTTGGAGACACACCATCTTGGACACACACTGCCATCTTAAAGAAGCACCGCCATCTTGGACACACACCATCTTGGACACACACCGCCATCTTGGATAAGCACCACCATCTTGGAGACACACCATCTTGGACACACACTGCCATCTTAAAGAAGCACCGCCATCTTGGACACACACCATCTGGGACACACACTGCCATCTTGGACCCATAACACCATCTTGGACAAGCACCGCCGTCTAGGACACACCGCCATCTTGAAAAAGCACCACCACCTTGGACACACAACATCTTCGACACACACCGCCATCTTGGATAAGCACCACCATCTTGGACACACACCATCTTGGACATGCATGGCCATCTTTGACACACACCACCATCTTGGACACACACCACCATCTTGGATAAGCACCACCATCTTGGACACACACCATCTTGGACACACACGGCCATCTTGGATAAGCACCACCATCTTGGACACACACGGCCATCTTGGATAAGCACCACCATCTTGCACACACACGATTTGGGACACACACTGCCATCTTGGACCCATAACACCATCTTGGAGAAGCACCACCATCTTGGACACACCGCCATCTTGGACATGCCGCCATCTTGGATACACACCACCATCTTGGAAAAGCACCACCATCTTGGCCGCACAACATCTTGGACACACACCGCCATCTTGGATAAGCACCACCATCTTGGACACACACCATCTTGGACACACACTGCCATCTTGGATAAGCACCACCATCTTGGACACACACCATCTTTGACACACACCACCATCTTGGACACACACCACCATCTTGGATAAGCACCACCATCTTGGACAGACACCATCTTGGACACACACCACCATCTTGGATAAGCACCACCATCTTGGACACACACTGCCATCTTGGATAAGCACCACCATGTTGGACACACACTGCCATCTTGGATAAGCACCACCATCTTGGACACACACCACCATCTTGGATAAGCACCACCATCTTGGAGACACACCATCTTGGACACACTGCCATCTTGGAGAAGCACCGCCATCTTGGACACACACCATCTGGGACACACACCACCATCTTGGATAAGCACCACCATCTTGGACACACACCGCCATCTTGGATAAGCACCACCATCTTGGACACACACTGCCATCTTGGATAGGCACCACCATCTTGGACACACACGGCCATCTTGGATAAGCACCAGCATCTTGGACACACACCATCTTGGACATGCATGGACATCTTTGACACACACCACCATCTTGGACACACACCACCATCTTGGATAAGCACCACCATCTTGGACACACACCATCTTGGACACACACGGCCATCTTGGATAAGCACCACCATCTTGGACACACACCATTTGGGACACACACTGCCATCTTGGACCCATAACACCATCTTGGACAAGCACCACCATCTTGGACACACCGCCATCTTGGACATGCTGCCATCTTGGATACACACCACCATCTTGGATAAGCACCACCATCTTGGACACACACCGCCATCCTGGATAAGCACCACCATCTTGGACAGACACCATCTTGGACACACACCACCATCTTGGATAAGCACCACCATCTTGGACACACACTGCCATCTTGGATAAGCACCATCATCTTGGACACACACTGCCATCTTGGATAAGCACCACCATCTTGGACACACACCGCCATCTTGGATAAGCACCACCATCTTGGAGACACACCATCTTGGACACACACCATCTGGGACACACACCGCCAGCTTGGATAAGCACCACCATCTGGGACACACACCGCCATCTTGGATAAGCACCACCATCTTGGACACACACTGCCATCTTGGATAAGCACCACCATCTTGGACACACACCATCTTGGACACACACGGCCATCTTGGATAAGCACCACCATCTTGGACACACACCATCTTGGACACACACGGCCATCTTGGATAAGCACCACCATCTTGGACAGACACCATCTTGGACACACACCACCATCTTGGATAAGCACCATCATCTTGGACACACACTGCCATCTTGGATAAGCACCACCATCTTGGACACACACCGCCATCTTGGATAAGCACCACCATCTTGGAGACACACCATCTTGGACACACTGCCATCTTGGAGAAGCACCGCCATCTTGGACACACACCATCTGGGACACACACCACCATCTTGAATAAGCACCACCATCTTGGACACACACCGCCATCTTGGATAAGCACCACCATCTTGGACACACACTGCCATTTTGGATAAGCACCACCATCTTGGACACACACCATCTTGGACACACACGGCCATCTTGGATAAGCACCACCATCTTGGACACACACCATCTTGGACACACACAGCCATCTTGGATAAGCACCACCATCTTGGACAGACACCATCTTGGACACACACCACCATCTTGGATAAGCACCATCATCTTGGACACACACTGCCATCTTGGATAAGCACCACCATCTTGGACACACACCGCCATCTTGGATAAGCACCACCATCTTGGAGACACACCATCTTGGACACACTGCCATCTTGGAGAAGCACCGCCATCTTGGACACACACCATCTGGGACACACACCACCATCTTGAATAAGCACCACCATCTTGGACACACACCGCCATCTTGGATAAGCACCACCATCTTGGACACACACTGCCATCTTGGATAAGCACCACCATCTTGGACACACACCATCTTGGACACACACGGCCATCTTGGATAAGCACCACCATCTTGGACACACACCATCTTGGACACACACAGCCACCTTGGATAAGCACCACCATCTTGGACACACAGCATCTTGGACACACACGGCCATCTTGGATAAGCACCACCATCTTGGACACACACCATCTTGGACATGCATGGCCATCTTTGACACACACCACCATCTTGGACACACACCACCATCTTGGATAAGCACCACCATCTTGGACACACACGGCCATCTTGGATAAGCACCACCATCTTGGACACACACCATCTTGGACATGCATGGCCATCTTTGACACACACCACCATCTTGGACACACACCACCATCTTGGATAAGCACCACCATCTTGGACACACACTGCCATCTTGGATAAGCACCACCATCTTGGACACACACGGCCATCTTGGATAAGCACCAGCATCTTGGACACACACCATCTTGGACACACACGGCCATCTTGGATAAGCACCACCATCTTGGACACACACCATCTTGGACACACACCATCTTGGACATGCATGGACATCTTTGACACACACCACCATCTTGGACACACACCACCATCTTGGATAAGCACCACCATCTTGGACACACACCATCTTGGACACACACGGCCATCTTGGATAAGCACCACCATCTTGGACACACACCATTTGGGACACACACTGCCATCTTGGACCCATAACACCATCTTGGACAAGCACCACCATCTTGGACACACCGCCATCTTGGACATGCCGCCATCTTGGATACACACCACCATCTTGGAAAAGCACCACCATCTTGGCCGCACAACATCTTGGACACACACCGCCATCTTGGATAAGCACCACCATCTTGGACACACACCATCTTGGACACACACGGCCATCTTGGATAAGCACCACCATCTTGGACACACACCATCTTGGACACACACGGCCATCTTGGATAAGCACCACCATCTTGGACACACACCATTTGGGACACACACTGCCATCTTGGACCCATAACACCATCTTGGACAAGCATCACCATCTTGGACACACCGCCATCTTGGACATGCCGCCATCTTGGATACACACCACCATCTTGGAAAAGCACCACCATCTTGGCCGCACACCATCTTGGACACACACGGCCATCTTGGATAAGCACCACCATCTTGGACACACACCGCCATCTTGGATAAGCACCACCATCTTGGACACACACCATCTTAGACAAGCACTGCCATCTTGGACATGCATGGCCATCTTTGACACACACCACCATCTTGGACACACACCACCATCTTGGATAAGCACCACCATCTTGGACAGACACCATCTTGGACACACACCACCATCTTGGATAAGCACCACCATCTTGGACACACACCATCTTAGACAAGCACTGCCATCTTGGACATGCATGGCCATCTTGGACACACACCGCCATCTTGGATAAGCACCACCATCTTGGAGACACACCATCTTGGACACACTGCCATCTTGGAGAAGCACCGCCATCTTGGACACACACCATCTGGGACACACACCATCTGGGACACACACCACCATCTTGGATAAGCACCACCATCTTGGACACACACCGCCATCTTGGATAAGCACCACCATCTTGGACACACACTGCCATCTTGGACAAGCACTGCCATTTTAAGTTCCCTTCATTAAAAACTGCCTAAAACCAGCCCCCAAACATCAGCGTAATGGCTAATGTCAGCATGACCAGAAACAGTGAAAGCCTGAAATAAACCGCCTCTGACCAGAAACATCCCAAGCCCAAGATAACCTCCTTCAGACCAGAGACATTCCAACACCTCAGTCAACTTTGCCTCACAGGGAAACATCCCGAGCCTGCGATAAGATTCCCCTTCCTAAACCCTTAAATACCCTTAGTCTGTAGGAGAGAACACTCCTGACCTAACTCAGCCAGAAGCCCTGCTCAGGCTTGTTCTCCAAAATAAACCCGTCTTTGACTGTGAAGCTGCTTTTCTTCTTTCGTCTTTCTTCCACTCTTCTACCCTCCTCAGCGCTCCTCACCTCTTGAAGGTGCCCCCAGATCCTGGCCCTGACGCCCATCCTGGTCTTCAGGGCACCAGTCAGCAAGCCCTGGACCTGCCCTGCAGATCTCAACCCCAGATCATATAGACCCCTGCCCTATGCCCTGTCACCCCCAATCATGGAGACCCATGCCTTCTGTAAGGCACCCCGACCACTCTCATCCCCGTCACTAGGACCAGGCATGTGGTGTCCCCCCTCCCACAGTACCAGACCTCCAGTCCGTAGTCCCCAAGAGTAGACTCCTGCCCCACTGCACTATCCATAGGCAACCAGTAACTACCCTACCATCACCAGTAACTTCTCTGCCATCACCAGTAACTACCTCACATCACCAGTAACTACCCCCCATCACCAGTAACTATGCCCCATCATCAAACCCAGTAACTACCCCCCATCACCAGTAACTATGCCCCATCATCACCAGTAACTATCCCCCATCACCAGTAACTATCCCCCATCACCAGTAACTATCCCATCACCAGTAACTATCACCCCATTACCAGTAACTATCCCACATCACCTATAACTATCTGCCTGTCACCAGTAACTACCCCCCATCACAAGTAACTATCCCTTCATCACTAGACCCTCTCCTCCATGTGATTAGGGCTCCAGAGAGAGGCAGACACCCACTGCCTAGGCGTCCTGCCACCCGCAATAAGATCCTCATGGGGGCACCAGGAAACACTTCCCATACCCCAGCTACAAAGTCCAACCTTCAGTCACAGGGCCCACTCCATCCCTAGAAGTCCTAAGTCACTCACCTCCCCAATCCCTAGGGGGTCCCAGGTCACTCCCCTCCCCCACCCCTAGGGGGTCCCAGGTTACTCTCCCCTCCCCCATTCCTAGGGGTCTTGGATTACTCTCCCCTCCCCTATCCCTAGGAGGTCCTGGATCACACTCCCCTCCCCCATCACTAGGGCGTCCTGGGTCACTCTCCCCTCCCCAATCCCTAGGGGTTCTGGGTCACTCTCCCCTCCCCCATCCCTAGGGGGTTCCAGGTCACACTCCCCAACCCCATCCCTAGGGGTTCCGGGTTACTCTCCCCTCCCCCATCCCTAGGGGTCCTGGGTTACTCTCCCCTCCCCATTCCTAGGGGTCCCGGGTTACTTTCCCCACCCACATCCCTAGGGGGTCCTGGATCACTCTCCCCTCCCCCATCCCTAGGGGGGTTCCGGGTCACTCTCGCCTCCCCCGTCCCTATGGGTCCCGGGTCACTCTGCCCTCCCCATTCCTAGGGGGTGCTGGCTCACTCTCCCCTCCCCCATCCCTAGGGGTCCTGGGTCACTCTTCCCTCCCCCATCCCTAGGGGGTCCTGGGTCACTCTCCCCTCTCCATGCCTAGGGGTTCCAGGTCACTCTCCCCTCCCCCATCCTTTTGGGTCCCAGGTTACTCTCCCTACCCCCATCCCTAGGGGGATCCCGGCTTACTCTCCCCTCCCCCATCCCTAGGGGGTCCCGGGTTATTCTCCCCTCCCCATTCCTAGGGGGTTCTGGGTCACTCCCCGCAACCCCATGCCTAGGGGTTTCGGGTCACTCTCCCCACCCCCATCCCTAGGAGGGTCCCGGGTCACTTGACCTCCTCATTCCTAGGGGTCCCGGGTTACTCTCCTCTCCCCCATCCCTAGGGGTCCCGGGTTACTCTCCCCACACCCATCCCTAGGGGGGTCTCGGCTTACTCTCCCCATCCCCAACCCTGGAGGTCCCGGGTTACTCTCCCCATCCCCATGCCTGGGGGTCCCGGGTTACTCTCCCCATCCCCATCCATGGGGCTCCGGGGTCACTCTGCTGTCCCCATCCCTAGCGGTCATAGGTCACTCCTCCCTCCCCATCCCTAGGGGGTCCCGGGTCACTCTCCCCAACCCCATGCCTAGGGCGTCCTGGGTTACTCTCCCCACCCCCATCCCTAGGGGGGGTCCCAGGTTGCTCTCCCCTCCCCCACCCCTAGGGGGGTCCTGGGTTACTCTCCCCTCCCCCACCCCTAGGGGGGTCCTGGGTTACTCTCCCCTCCCCCATCCCTAGGGGGTCCTGGGTCACTCTCCCCAACCCCATGCCTAGGGGTTCCGAGTCACTCTCCCCTCCCCCATCCTTTTGGGTCCCGGGTTACTCTCCCTATCCCCATCCCTAGGGGGATCCCGGCTTATTCTCCCCTCCCCCATCCCTAGGGGGTCCCAAGTTACTCTCCCCTCCCCCATCCCTAGGGGGGTCCTGGGTTACTCTGCCCTCCCCATTCCTAGGGGGTTCTGGGTCACTCCCCACAACCCCATGCTTAGGGGTTTCGGGTCACTCTCCCCTCCCCCATCCCTAGGGGTCCCGGGTTACTCTCCCCACCCCCCACCCCTAGGGGGGGTCCAGGGTCACTTGACCTCCCCATTCCTAGGGGTCCCGGCTTACTCTCCCCACCCCCATCCCTAGGGGGGTCTCGGCTTACTCTCCCCATCCCCAACCCTGGAGGTCCCGGGTTACTCTCCCCATCCCCATGCCTGGGGGTCCCGGGTTACTCTCCCCATCCCCATCCATGGGGCTCCGGGGTCACTCTGCTGTCCCCATCCCTAGCGGTCCTGGGTCACTCTACCCTCCCCATTCCTACGGGTCCCGGGTTACGCTCCCCTCTCCCATCCCTATGGGGACCCAGGTCACTCCCCACCCCCATGCCTAGGGGGTTCCGGGTTACTCTCCCCTCCCCCATCCCTAGAGGTTCCGGGTCACTCTCCTCAACCCTATCCCTGGAGGTCCCGGGACACTCTCCCCTCCTCCATCCCTAAGGGTCTCGGGTCACTCTCCCATCCCTATCCCTGGGGTTCCTGAGTCGCTGGGCCCTCCGGGGTTCAGCCCCTCCGTCCCCGGTCCCCTGCCCCGCCCAGGCCCAGGCCGCACCGCGTTGCTGAGGATCTCCTGACGGCGTGGGGAGGCGCTGGCCAGCACCACGCGCTTGTGCAGCAGCTTCCCAATCACCGGGCACAGCACCATGGCGTCCACGCCAGGAGCCGGGCGTCCGCACTTCTGAGCCCGGAGCCCGCGGTGCGCGCAGCGCGGCTGCAAAAAAAAAACAGGCGGCCAGAGTCCCGCCTCCGCGAGGCCACGCCCCCGCCCGCCTCCGCGAGGCCACGCCCAGTCCGCGCCTTCATTGGCCTCCCCGCGAGGCCGCGCCCAGGCCACGCTTCCATTGAACACTCCGTCAGGCCTCGCCCAGGCCACACCTCCATTGCCCTCTCCACCAGGCCACGCCCATGTCACGCCCCTTCGATCTCCCCTGAGGCCACGCCCAGGCCACGCCTCCATTGACCGCTCCGCCAGGCCACGCCCAGGCCACACCTCCATTGCCCTCTCCGCCAGGCCACGCCCATGTCACGCCGCCATTGAACTCCCCGTGAGGCCACGCCCAGGCCACACCCCCGCCCGCCTTCCCCCCGGGCACCGCCCCGGCCGCTTGGTGAAGCACCGCCCCCAGCTCCGCCTCCCGGGCCCCGTCCCCGCCCCCGGCGCTCGCCCCGCCCCTCCCCGCCCCGCCTGCGGCGCCAAGACCTGCAATGGCGCAGGCAGCTGCGGGGTCCCGGGGAGGAAAGGCTGGTGTGGATACTTGGGGTTCCTTGCAGGCGCGGCGTGGGGAGTGGAAATGCTGGGTTCCCGCAGCTGCGGTTGTGGGCAGTTGTGGGGGTGGGGGGCTCTTACCCGCACGTGGAGGGGCCCGGCTCAGAGATGGGGGTCTTGTGGGAGCCGCGTCGGGGAAGGTAGAGATAGGGGGTTCCCCGCGGACCCGGTGCGAGTGGCGTGGAGATGGGGATGTCCTCGTGCCTGGTGGGAGGGGCGTGGAGATGGGGATGTCCTCGTGCCTGGTGGGAGGGGCGTGGAAATGGGGGTGTCCACGGGCCTGGTGGGAGGGGCGTGGAGATGGGGATCCCCGCGGGGATGGTGGGAGGGTTTTGGAGATGAGGGTCCCCGCGAGAATGCTCGGAGGGGTATGGATATGGGGGTCCCCGCGGGCCGGGTGGGAAGGGCGGGGAGATGGGGGGGGTCCCCGCGTGCCTGGTGGGAGGGGCGTGGAGAAGGTGAGGGTCCTTGTGGGAGGGGCGTGGACACTGGGGATCCGCGCGGGCGTGGTGATGGGCGCGGCGTGGGGACCCCCTGGGGGCGCGGTGCTGGGGGCGCAGGGATGGGACCAGAGCGGGCGCTGTGAGGTGGGGGACGCCCGGCTGTGCCTTCCCTCCCTAAATGGACTCCACCTCCAGGGCAGCGGGTCCCTTGCGCGCCGCAGGCTGCAGGGGGCGCGCGTGAGCCGTGCGAGGATTTTTCTTAAACCCCCAGAGCCCAGCCGCACCTGCTCCACATAAACCCAGCGAGGCGTGGAGACTCCGGGCACTGTTTCCCCAGCTTTTGTGACTCAAAAGATTTTGAAATAAAATGTCAAAAATAATAATATACCCAGAGCCTATGCCAGTGATGTGTAGATGCAGAAAATGGAATCCCACAGTTAATTTTGTTAACTGTGGAATGACATCCGAGGGTGTCCAACACATTACGGAGAAAACGAAAAACTGTAGTCAGAGAAGTCACAGAAGAGCCAAATAAAAGAGAGGAAAAAAGCGTCTAAACCATGTGATGTCTGATTTTCAATATTGTGAGTTTTTGAAAAAAAATTTTAAAAAGCACATAGATTCACATTTCTGAATTTTGGAGAAGTAACTTTCTTCGTTTTGAAGCGATAGAAGGAATCATAAGTTTATAAACTGTACTGCATATAACATAAACTCCATGCAGGTGAAGGTTTTTGTTTGTTTGTTTTTTGTTTGTTTGTTTCTTTCTTTGTTTTTTGAGACCGAGTCTCACTGTATCGCCCAGGCTGGAGTGCAATGGTGCAATCTCGGCTCACTGCAACCTCTGCCTCCCAGGTTCAAGCGATTCTCCTGCCTCAGCCTCCTGAGTAGCTGGGATTACAGGCACCTGCCATCACATCGAGCTAATTTTTGTACTTTTAGTAGAGATGGGGTTTCGCTGTGTTGGCCAGGCTGGTCTCGAAGTCCTGACCTCAGGTGATCCACCCGACTCAGCCTCCCAAAGTGCTGGGATTACAGGTGTGAGCCACCGGGCCCAGCTGCGGGTGAGATATTAAACTTAAAGAAAAACAGCAAAGGAAATTACAGTAATTCTCTATAGAAGATGAAGTGAAGGCTGCCTCTTCCTACACGGGTACAGGCAAAGGTGGAGGGTTTAGTGACCTAGAGTGGGGGTTGCTGGTAACTGTCACTCAAAACCCTGGGGCTTAAAACAGCAAAACTTAATTGTATTACAGCTCTGGAGCCCAGACATCTGAAATCAAGGAATAGGCAGGGCCACGCTCCCTCCGAAGGCTCTAGGGGAGGGTCCTTCCTGCCTCTCCCGCTCCTGGGGGCTCCAGGCATCCCTGGGCTTGTGGCCACATCACTCTAGTCTCTGCCTCCATCTCTACGTGGGTTTCTCTGTGTCTGTGTCTCCTCTTCTGTCTCTTACAAGGACACCTGTCATTGGACTTAGGGTCCACCTTAATCCAGCATGATATCTTGAAATCATGAACTAATTGCACATGTGAGGACCCTATTTCCAAATAAGGTGCCATTCACCAGGTGGACGTATCTATGGGGAGGCAGGAATCAACTCAGTCCCCCATACCAGCATTCCAGAAGGAGTGCTAACCAGAGATGGGGTCCAGCAGCCTTTAACATGCCTGTATTTATCCCTATAAGTTCTCCATTGCGGCCACATCATTGAAACCCCAGCAGGCAGAGGTTTAACTGCTCTGAAGCCCTGACTGCTGCAGCCTCCTCCTGCTCTCAATGTGCCCTTCCGTGACTTTCAGATTTTTCTTTGCTTTTTTTTTTTTTTTTTTAGACTGACTCTTGCTCTGTCACCCAGACTGGAGTAAGTGGCACAATCTCGGCTCACTGCAACCTCCACCTCTCAGGTTCAAGTGACTCTCCTGCCTCAGCCTCCCAAGTATCTGGGACCGCCACCACACCTGGCTAATTTTTTGTATTTTTTAGTAGAGATGGGGTTTCTCCATGTTTGCCAGGCTGGTCTTGAACTCCTGACCTCAGGTGATCTGCCCACTTCAGCCTCCCAAAATGCTGGAATTACAGGCATGAGCCACTGTGCCCAGCCAATGCCTGTTTTTTGTTTGTTTGTTTGTTTTGTTTTGTTTTGTTTGTTTTTGAGACGGAGTCTCGCTGTGTCACCCAGGCTGTAGTGCAGAGGCACGATCTGGGCTCACTGCAAGCTCTGCCTCCTGGGTTCATGCCATTCTCCTGCCTCAGCCTCCCGAGTAGCTGGGACTACAGGCACCCGCCACCACGCCCGGCTAATTTATTTTTCTATTTTTTAGTAGAGACTGGGTTTCACCATGTTAGCCAGGATGGTCTCGATCTCCTGACCTCATGATCTACCCACCTCGGCCTCCCAAAGTACTGGGATTACAGGCATGAGCCACCGTGCCCGACCAATGCCTGTTGTTAATAAGCAACCCAGTCTATGGTATTCTGTGATAGCAGCCTGCAATGGACTAAGACATCTCATAAGAAGAGGAGATGAGGACACAGATACACACATGGAGGGACGACCCTGTGAGGACACAGGGAGAAGACGGCGTCTCCAAGCCCAGGAGAGAGGCCTCAGGAGGAACCAGCCCTGCCCACTCCTTGACCTCAGACCTCCAGCCTCCAGGACTGTGGAAGAATCAACGTCTGTTGTCTAAGCTGTACAGCGTACAGGACTTTGCTATGGCAACCCCAGCAAACTCATACACCCCGTCCCACCAGGCCAGGCTTCCCTTCTTAATGTTCTGTTTTGCATTGAACCAGCATTGCATGGTTGGAGGTTCAAAGATTCTCAAATGTGTGCAAGTGTGTGGGTTTTGTGTAATTCAGTTGCCACCAACTGAGGAGATCCTACCATCCAGGAGACACCGGGCAATGTCTGAAGATATTTTTGGCCATCACTTCTGGGGGTGTGCGTGCAGTGCGGGGGTGCTGCTCCCATCTGGTGGGTGGAGCCCAGGGTCTCTGCTCAGCACCATACAGTGCCCAGGATGTCCCCACCACAGAGAGTCCTCCAGCCCCAAATGTCAGCTGTGCTGAGGGGGAGGAACCCTGAGTTAGCATGAGAGGGTTTGTCTATCATCTATCTATGTATCCATGTCATCCATCATTTATCCAGCTATTCATCTATCATGTGTCCATCTGTCTTGTCTATGTATCTATCACTCTTCCATCTATTTAGCCATAATATCTATGTATCTCTCTATCCATCCATCTATGTGTGTATGTATGTATCTATCTACCCATCTATGTAGGTATGTATGTATGTATGTATCTATCATCTATGTATCTATCCATCTTTGTATGTATGTATCTATCATCTATCAATCTATGTATCTATCCATCTGTCTATGTATGTATGTATCTGCCAATCTATCATCTATCTATGTATCTATCCCTCTATGTATGTATGTATGTATGCATCTATCATCTATCTATGTATCTATCCATCTGTCTATGTATGTATGTATCTGTCAATCTATCATCTATCTATGTATCTATCCCTCTATGTATGTATGTATCTGTCTATCATCTATCCATCTATGTATCTATGTATCTATCATTTATCTATCATCTATCAATCTATCCATCTATGTATCTATGTATTATCATTTGTCTATCATTCATCTATCTATCATTTATCAATCTATCATCTATGTATCTATCATCTATCATTAGATATATCATCTATCAATCTACCCATCTATCATCTATCTTTCTATCTATTCTACCTACCTATCATCTATCTATTGTATCTACCTACCTATCTCATCTATCATTTATCCCCCCCTTATGTTGTTTATGTATCTATTATCCATCTGTGTATCCATTATCTACCTATCATCTATCTAGCTATCATCTGTTATCTATCCATCCATTCTGTTTATCTATGTATCCATCTATCTATCATCTGTATAACTATCCATCTATCATCTGTCTATCATCTATCTATCTATCATCTTCTATCCATCTACCCAACTTTCTATCTTTCCATCATCAATCTATTATCTATCTATCTTCTATCCATCTGTCTATCTTTCCATCATCAATCTGTTATCCATCTATCTATCCATCTATCCATCATCTATATATTCATCTATCATCTATCCATCTATCATCTACCTATCATTCATCTATCTATCTATCTATCTATCTATCTATCTATCTATCTATCACCCATTTATCAATCTATCATCTATCTACCCGTGTATGTACCTATCTATCCATCTATCATGTATCCATTTGTCTTTTTTTTTTTTTTTTTTTGAGACAGAGTCTCGCTCTGTCACCCAGACTAGAGTGCAGTGGCGCGATCTCAGCTCACTGCAACCTCTGCCTCCCGGGTTCAAGCAATCCTCCTGCCTCAGCCTCCCTAGTAGCTGGGATTACAGGTGCCCACCACCATGCCCGGCTAATTTTTGTGGTTTTAGTAGAGACGGGGTTTCACCATGTTGGCCAGGCTGGTCTTGAACTCCCGACCTTGTGATCCACCTGCCTTGGCCTCCCAAAGTGCTGGGATTACAGGCTTGAGCCACCACACCTGGCCCCAGCCTCTAGAACTGTGAGCAAGCAACGTCTATTGTTTGTAAGCCACCCAGTTGATGGTTGCGATGGTTAATACCAAGAGTCAACGTGATTGGATTGAAGGATACAAAGTATTGATCCTGGGTGTGTCTGTGAGGGTGTTGCCAAAGGAGATGAACATTTGAGTCAGTGGGCTGGGGAAGGCAGACCCACCCTTAATCTGGGTGAGCACCATCTAATCAGCTGCCAATGAGGCTAGAATATAAGCAGGGAGAAAAATGTGAAAAGGAGAGATGGGCCTCGCCTCCCAGCCTCCATCTTTCTCCAGTGCTGGATGCTTCCTGCCCTTGAACATCTGACTCCAAGTTCTTCAGTTTTGGGACTGGGACGGGCTCTCCTTGCTCCTCAGCCTGCAGATGGCCTATTGTGGGACCTTCTGATCATGTGAGTTAATACTGAATAAACTTCCCTTTATTTATTTATTTATTTTTGAGATTCACTCTGTCACCCAGGCTGGAGTGCAGTGGCGCGATCTCGGCTCACTGCAACTTCCACCTCCCAGGTTCCAGCAATTCTCCTGCCTCAGCCTCCCAGGTAGCTGGGATTACAGGTGCACACCACCACGCCCAGCCAATTTTTATATTTTTAGTAGAGATGGGGTTTCACCATGTTGGTCAGGCTGGTCTTGAACTCCTGACCTCAGGTGATCCGCCTGCCTCGGCCTCCCAAAGTGCTGGGATGACAGGTGTGAGCCACTGCGCCCGGCCTGAAACTCCTCTCTCTCTCTCTCTCTCTCTCTATCTATCTATCTATCTTTCTAATCTATCTACTATCTATCTATCTAATCTGTCTGCTATCTATCTACCTAATCTATTATCTATCTATCTATCTATCTATCTATCTATCTATCTATCTATATATCTATCTAATCTATCTACTATCTATCTATCTACCTAATCTATCTATTATCTATCTATCTATCTAATCTATCTACTATGTATCTATCTAATCTATCTACTATCTATCTATGTATCTAATCTACCTACTCTCTATCTATCTAATCTATCTACCATCTATCTATCTACTATCTATCTAATCTATCTACTATCTATCTAATCTATCTACTATCTATCTAATCTATCTACTATCTATCTACCTAACCTATCTATTATCTATCTATCTATCTCTCTATCTAATCTATCTACCATCTATCTAATCTATCTACTATCTATCTACCTAATCTATCTATTATCTATCTATCTCTCTACTATCTATCTAATCTATCTACTATCTATCTAATCTATCTATCTACCTAATCTATCATCTATCTAATCAATCTACTATGTATCTATCTAATCTATCTACTATCTATCTACCTAATCTATCTATTATCTATCTATCTAATCTATCTACTCTCTATCTAATCTATCTACTATCTATCCATCTATCTGTCTATCTATCTATCTAATCTATCTACTCTCTATATAATCTATCTACTATCTATCTAATCTATCTACTATCTATCTATCTAATCTATCTACTATCTATCTGTTTATCTATCTACTATCTATCATCTACCGAATCTATCTTCTATCTATGTATCTATCTATCTATCTATCTATGTATCTATCTATCTATCTATTTATATATCTATCCTATTAGTTCTGTCCCTCTAGAGATCTCTGAGTAATGCAATGGTGTTTTGTTTGTTTGGTTTTTTGTTTGTTTCCAGCAGGATAAACGGACCAAGACAAGGAGCCTATGAAGAGCATAAGACATTGGATCCAGCATAAAATGGGATCTGTGTTTAAAATGCAAGCCCTGCAGAAATCAGAGACAGAAACACATTTGCCCTCTGCACTGGGAAAAAATAGAAGCAGCTTCAAAGCTCATGTTTTTTTTAATGTTTTATTTTTATTTTTTACAGAGATGAGTTCTCACTGTGTTGCCTAGGTTGGCCCTTGAACACCCGGACTCAATCAGTCCTCCCGCCTGAGCCTCCCAAAGTGCTGGGATTACCGGCATAAGCCGCCACGCCTTGACGGAGGCTGAGACTTTTTGGAATCCCTCCCTCTCTCCATGTCCTGCCAAGAACAGAAGTAAAGTTTTCCATCTTAAAACATGTGTGTGAGTCAATAGACCTGTGTTATCTTTTCACTCAAAGCTCAGCCAGTGAACAGACTGAGTCAGCTTCCAGGAAACATCCACGGCTGTAAGAGGGGGTGTCGGCTGCTCTCCATAGCCAAGTGGCTGCAAAAATCATCATACTGACCAAAAAAAAAAAAAAAAAATTGACGCATTTTGCCTGCTTGCAACGTCTTCCTTTGCTGGGGGACGTCAGGGTTCTTGCACGTTGTCGAGGAAGGATATTGTCTCGGCTTCCTCTGACTCAAGCTCTCATTTTTGTTTACAAGGCAGTTTAGGGATCGTCTGTGCGTTACTGTGAAGATGCTACTCTGAGGTTTTTCACAGTTTTTTTTTCCCCCATGAGACACACCCAAGGCCCACGCTCAGCACTTGCGGCCTGTACTCCTGCGGCCTGGATGCTTCTGTATCAGCTTTGCTTTCTAGGGTTCAGCTTTGGAACAGTCTAGAGAAGCAGGAGGTTAATTTTCCTCCTTCTGTGGAAGTTCTGGGTCTCTTACGCATCCTCCAGTTCCTCCTGGAGGCTCTAGGGGAGGGTCCTTCCTGCCTCTCCCAGCTCCTGAGGGCTCCAGGTGTCCCTGGGTTTGTGGCTGCATCACTCCAGTCTCTGCCTCCATTTCCATGTGGCCTTCTCCTCTGTGTCTGTGTCTCCTCTTCTGTCTCTTAGAAGGACACCTGTCATTGCATTTAGGGCCCGCCTTAATCCAGAATGATCCAATCTCAAGGTCCTAAACTTAATCACATCTGCAAAGACCCTATTTCCAAATAAGGTCTTACTCACAGACTCTGAGCATTAGGATATGGACAAATGTTTCTGGAGGCCACTATTCAATCCACTACAATTGTATCCAGTTCCTTCTGGGAGGCTCTAGGGGAGGATCCTTCCTGCCTCTCCCACCTCCTGGGGGCTCCAGGTGTCCCTGGGTTTGTGGCCGCCTCACTCCAGTCTGCCTCTGTCTCCACGTGTCCTCCTGCTCTGTGTCTGTGTCTCCTCTTCTGTCTCTTAGAAGGACACCTGTCACGGCATTTAGGGTGCTTAATAATCCAGCACAATCTCATCTTCATATCCTTAAGTAATTACATATGCAAAATTCCTTATTACCAAATAAAATCTATAATAATTTCAGGTTCTGGGCTTTAAAACAAGACATGTCTTTCTGGGGCAACTGTTTAGTGCACTCTGCAATTGTATCCAGTTCCCTCCAGAGACTCTAGGGGAGGATCCTTCCTGCCTCTCCCAGCTCCTGGGGACTCCAGGCATCCCTGGGCTTGTGGCAGCATCACTGCAGTCTCTGCCTCTGTCTTTATGTGGCCTCCTCCTTTGTGTCTGTGTCTCCTCTTCCGTCTCTCATAGGGACACTGGATTGGGCCCATTGTAAATGCAGGATGGCCTCGCCTTACTTAATTACATTTGGAAAGACCCGATTTTCAAACATGGTCCCATCCTGATGTTCCAGGTGGACATGGGTTTTGGGAATGATAATTCATTACTGAACCATGTCTGTTTTCCTGCCATAGTGATGACGGCAGGAGAGAGGCACCAATAGAGGGCCTCCGAACAGCAGCTTCAGCCTCCATCAGCGTCCCCAGTGCACAGAAAGGGAGGGGCCGGGCATCCAAGGCCACCCACTGTGGAGATGCAGAGCCCCTGGGCAGACAGGCAGCTCTCCCACTCCCACCTCCAGAATGGTCTTTCTCGCCCAAGAGAGCCTGGGATCCAACTCCACATGATGTCCCAGCACCCCTGGAGAGCCAGAGCTCTTCTTTGCACTAAACCAGCCCAGGTGTTGGGGCTGGTGCAGGCACATCCCGTGTAGAAGAAGACAGACAAAGACCCAGCCTGCTCACCACCCACACAGCAGGGAGGGGGCTCAGCGGCTGACACCCCTGTAGGTTCCTGGGGTCCATGCCTGCGTCTGCTGCTTGGTCTCCAAACGGTCTCATGGGTCAGGCCAGTTGCCTGCTCCCTGGACTCCAGATGGACTTGCCATGGCTGAGGCTCTCCATGGGGTAAAAGGACGCAGAGAATGGGCAGGAGGTGGGGAACTCCTGAATCAAGCTGCACCCTTGGGTTGGGATGGGCTGGGCCCCATCTCACGGAGCCTCCTTTCCGCACCTGGGCCTCCCGTGGTCCTTGTCCTGAGTCAGGGAAGCCTGAGTGTGTTCCAGGGGCCTGATGGGAACTCCTTCTCTATCAGCGACTCACAGAAGCAGAATAGGGGTGGGGTCCCACCAAGCCAGGTCAGAACAAATGTGCCAAAAATCACCTTGGTCAGCAACAGGGTGGGGTGTGTGGGGGGGGAAGTGGGGACGGAGAGTAGCTGACTTGCAGGGGCCCCAGGCGCTCCTCTGAAAGAAGAATTCCAACCACAGCAACCACAGTGCCCCTGAGTGAAATAAACAGAAATTTCGGCGTGCACCAGGCTACGGAGACCAGAACCCCTGGAGGAGAATGGAGAAGGCCAGAACCACAACTAAGGCACGATGGCAGCAGGGAGAAGAGCTGGGAATGGGGCTCGCAGGTCGCCCAGGGAGGATATCCAGAAACCGAGTTGGGGAGGCGGTGGGGCTGGTTGAATATCCACCCTCGGGTGTGGACAGGTGTGAGAAGGAGTGTCTGAGGAGCTCGGGGGTGACAGCCCGGCTCTACTAAAAAAAAATACAAAAATTAGCCGGGCATGGTGGCACAAGCTGTCCCCTGACACAGAGAGGCAGAGGCACCCTCTGCAGGATAACAAAGCGCCCTGTGCGCTGCTGGGCTTTGCTTGTTTCTCTACCCTGAGTGAAGCCTGGAGACCCTTCCTCACCGGTGCCTCTGCAGAGCCTGGGAGGAATAAAGCCTGGAGACCCTTCCCCACCGGCCCTCTGCAGTGCCTGGGAGCAACGCAGCTGTTCTCCCTGAACCTCTGGCACCGTGGCCTCTCCATGCGCCCCTGGATCTCCAAGCTGCGCCCCCGGCTCTCCAAGCTGCGCCCCCGGGACTCAGAACACACTCTCCTGCCTCTGGAGGCCGGGCCTGGGGGCTCCCTCCATCCCTTCAGGGTGCGCACCGGCCTCGGAGCGCACGGACGTGGTCCTGGCGGAGAAGAGGCTCTCGCGGCGCGTGTCCAGGGGGTCTCTGGGCACCCGGCGGCAGCCCAAATATTCCCGCAGGCGCAGCTGGAATTCCCGGGACGCAAAGTAATAAACAAACGGGTCCAGACAGTTGTTGAGGCAGCTGAGACACAGCGTGAGCTTGTACACGTGGTAGTAGCTCTTGCCGTAGAACAGCCGGCTCACGATGTGCGCCAGGAGCACGAAGTTGTTGGGGGCGAAGCAGGTGACAAAGGCCAGCAAGACCACCGCGGCCAGGCCCACCGCGCGCCTCCGCTGCTCCCGGCCGTGCGCCTCCTCCGTGCGCAACAGCTTGAGGATGGTGGCCGTGTAACAGGCCACGGTGATCACGAACGGGATGAGGAACAGCAGGATGAAGATGGTGAAGAGGAACACGGCCCACATGGCCACGCTGGGGAGCATCGTCCACTTGAGGACGTCGAAGCAGGTGATGATACCCAGGGCGTGCACCGGGTAGGTGAGATCGGTGCGCGCCAGCGGGGACAGGGCGGTCAGGAGCAGCAGCCAGGTCCCTGCACACGCGGCCACCGCGTAACGACGGCGGCGCCAGCGCTTGGAGCTGAGCGGGTACAGGACCCCCAGGAAGCGCTCCACGCTGATACAGGTCATGGTGAGGATGCTGGAATACATATTTGCGTAAAAGGCCACGGTCACCACGTTGCAAAGCAGCACCCCGAATACCCAGTGGTGGCGGTTGCAATGGTAGTAGATTTGGAAAGGCAACACGCTGGCCAGCATCAGGTCCGTGACGCTCAGGTTGATCATGAAGATGACCGACGGGGATCTGGGCCCGATGCGCCGGCACAGGACCCACAGAGAGAAGAGGTTGCCCGGGATGCTGACCGCCGCCACCAGCGAGTACACCACGGGCAGGGCCACCGCGATCGCCGGGTTCCGCAGCATCTGCAGCGTCGCGTTGTCCGGGCCGGTGCTGTTCGGGACCTGCATCCTGGAGGGGTCCTCGCCCGGGCTCTGCAAGGGAAGGAGAGAAGGGTGCACCGGTCAGGGGCGCAGGTAAAGAGGTGGCTGCCGGGAGGGCTCCTGAGCGCCGCTCCCCGGGGACCAAGGCGGGGGAAATGCTTTAGCAGGACCTCCTGTCTCCTCCATCCCTCCCTCCCTGAGTTCCTCCTTCCCTCTCCTCCTTCCTTCCCTCCCTCTCTGCTTCCTTTCTTCACCCTCTGTCATTCTTTTCTTCTTTCCTGTCTTCTCCCTTCTTCTTCCTTACTCCTCTGTCCTTCCTTCTCTTCTTCCCTCCTTCCTTCCCTCCCTCCTTCCCTTCCTTTCTTTTCTCCTCCCTCCCTTCTTCCCATCCTTCCCTCCCTCCCTTCCTTCTCTTCCTTCTTCCTTCCTTCCCTTTCCTCCTTCCTTCCCTTTCTTCCTTCCCTCCCTTCCTCCTTTCCCTCCCTTCCTCCCTTTCTCCCTTCCTTCCTACCTTCCTTCTGTCTTTCCTGTTTCTCCTCTCTCCTTCCTTCCCTCCCTCCTTTCTTTCCTCCTTCCCTCCCATCCTTCCTTCTCTTCCCTCCCTCCCTCCTTTGTTCCTTCCCTCCCTCCCTCTCTCTTTCCTCTCTTCCTCCCTTCCTTCCTTCTTTCCTCCGTCCCTCCCTCCTTCCCTCCCTCCCTCCATCCTTTCCTTCCTTCCTTCCTGCCATCCTTCCTTCTCTTCCCTCCCTCCCTCCTTCATTCCTTCCTTCCCTCCTTCTCTCTTTCCTCCCTTCCTCCCTCCCTTCCTCCCTCCCTCCTTTCCTTCCTTCCTTCCTTCCTTCCTTCCTTCCTTCCTTCCTTCCTTCCCTCCCTCCCCGCCCTCCCTCCCTCCCCTCCTTCCTTGGATCAGGGAGGTCATTGGAGACCTCGGCCCATGTCAGAGGCTGAGACTCTTGGAAGATCCACAGTGGGGCTTGTGGCTCCCCTGGGCAGGTTGAATGCACTGTCATACAAACCTCAAGACTCACTCAGTGTCCCCCGTGGATGGAAACCACAAAGCCACCGTCAGCCCCCAGGGTGGTCTTAATGGGAATTCTTGACACCCCATCAGCCCAGGAACATTACTCTGGGTATTAGTCCTCTCATCTCAGGGACATCCACCCAGAAAGCGTCTATCAGCAGAAAACACACAATCCAAGTGCCAGGAGACCAACCCGCAGTCTCCAAAGTCTTTCCAGCTTTTATCACCCACGTCAACCCACGGCTCCTCCCTGCTCTTTCTTCCTCCAGAGGAGACCTGCGACTCCTTACCAACTGCTCTACAAACAGCTTCCTCAAGCTGGTTTTAAAGTGGCCCGGAGTTTTCGTTTCAGTTTCAGGGAGAAGTTTTCTGCCCCGCCGGTCCGTGCCCAGGTGTGAAACCTACAGTTATGCACGAGTCAGCACCGCCCCCCACGGCCAGCTGGGCACCTCCAGCCACCTATGGCTTCAGGAGGAAAAGCAGACCCTTCCTTCTTTGGGTTCCGCTTGGTGTGGCCGTGGGGGACGTCTGGAAGGAGAGACGCTTTATCCATGAGCTGCTGATGAAAAAGTGTCTGTCAAAGGGACACTATTTTTATTTTGAGAATGTAAAGTGGACAGAGCTGGAAACAGGGGTGCCCTGGAATTGTTCTTTTGTTTGTTTGTTTTATAGAGATGGGGTCTTGCCTTGTTGCCCAGGCTGGAGGGCAGTAGTGCAAACGTAACTCACTGCAGCCTCCAATGCCTGGCCTCAAGCAATCCTCCTGCCTCAGCCTCCTGAGTAGTTGGGACTACAGGTGAGAGTACAACCACGCCCAGCTAATATTCTTATTTTTTGTAGATACAGAGTTTTGCTATGTTTCCCAGGCTGGTCTCAAACTCCTGGCCTCAAGCAATCCTCCTGCCTCAGCCTCCTGAGTAGCTGGGACTACAGGTGACAGTACCTCCATGCCCAGCTCACATTTTTATTTTTTATAGATACAGAGTTTTGCTATGTTTCCCAGGCTGGTCTCAAACTCCTGGCCTCAAGCAATCCTCCTGAGTAGCTGGGACTGCAGGTGCATGCCACCCTGCCCAGCTAATATTTTTATTTTTTGTGGACATGGGGTTTGGCTATGTTGCCCAGGCTGGTCTCAAACTCCTGGCCTCAAGCAATCCTCCTGCCTTGGCCTCCTAAAGCATTGGGATTACAGGTGTGAGCAACACACCTGGGCTGGAATTTGTTGCTTTAACTCTCCACGTAGGCAGCAGTGCCTCGCACACATTTAAACACCACGTGCTGTTGAAAGTCCTACGATGGCGGCCTCACCCGGCCACCCTCATGTCTGTACCTGTGTGGTCTGGGGATCCAGCAAGCAGCCTCTTGGCAGCCAGATCTGTTGCCATTTCGAGTCTGTCCCCTGTGGCCACCACCGGACAGCCCCCGGGGAAGACAGACAGCCAGGACTGCTGAGGAACGCGCATGACTAATCAAGAAATTACCTCTAACTGACGCCAGCTGCCCTGACACAGGAGGCACTGGCTTGCGGTTTGGGCCCCACCGGGGCTCAGGGGGCAGGATGGAAAGTTTAGAAAATCAGCACAACGGTTGTTCTTGGCGGTGTCTGGCCTGCAGAGGTGGCTGTCCAGAAATTTCTGGGCACTGAATTGTCTGAAGCAATGGACAGACCACAGGTGGGCGCTCAGGGGCTGTAGGTGGGACCCTCCTCTCCTCTCTCTCCTCTCTCTCCTCTCTCCTCTCTCTCCTCTCTCCCCTCTCCTTCCCTCTCTCCTCTCCCCTCCCCTTCCCTCTCTCCTCTCCTCTCCCCTCCCCTCTCTCCTCTCCTCTCCCCTCCCCTTCCCTCTCTCCTCTCCTTCCCTCTCTCCTCTCTCCTCTCTCCCCTCTCCTTCCCTCTCTCCTCTCCCCTCCCCTTCCCTCTCCCCTCTCCCCCCTTCCCTCTCCCCTCTCCCCCCTTCCCTCTCCCCTCCCTGCTCTCCTTCCCTCTCTCCTCTCCTTCCCTCTCTCCTCTCCTTCCCTCTCCCCTCCCCTTCCCTCTCTGCTCTCCTTCCCTCTCTCCTCCCCTCTCTCCTCTCCTTCCCTCTCCCCTCTCCTTCCCTCTCTCCTCTCCTTCCCTCTCTCCTCTCCTTCCCTCTCTCCTCTCCTTCCCTCTCTCCTCTCCTTCCCTCTCTCCTCTCCTTCCCTCTCCCCTCTCCCCTCTCCCCTCTTTTCTTTTCGAAGTCTGTCATACAGGCTGGAATGCAATGGCGTGATCTCGGCTCACTGCAACCTCTGCCTCCCTGCTTCAAGCGATTCTCCTGCCTCAGCCTCCCGAGTAGCTGGGATTACAGGCATGCACCACCATGCCCGGCTGATTTTTTATTTTTTGTAGCCCCAAAAAGAGTTTCACCATGTTAACCAGGCTGGTCTTGAATTCCTGACCTCAGGTGAGCCACCAGCCCCGGCCTCCTAAAGTGCTGGGATGACAGGCGTGAGCCACTGCACCTGGCCAGGTTGGACCCTTTTTCTTATGCTTTGCAGGAAAATGCACACCTGTCTGGCAGCAATGCGTCCAGCAATGTTTCTCTCCTCTTGAGGGTCTGTGTGTATCTCCTCCAGCCCTCTCACTTATTTCTTCTTAAAACAGCTTTGCCAGCCAGGCACGGTGGCTCACACCTGTAATCCCAGCACTTTGGAAGGCCGAGGCGGGCGGATCACGAGGTCAGGAGATCAAGACCATCCTGGCTAACACGGCGAAACCCCATCTCTACTAAAAAAAACAAAAAAACAAAAAAATTAGCCGGGCGTGGTGGCATGGTGGCAAGTCCCAGCTACTCGGGAGGCTGAGGCAGGAGAATGGTGTGAACCCGGGAGGCGGAGCTTGCAGTGAGCCGAGATCGCACCACTGTACTCCATCCAGCCTGGGCAACAGAGCGAGACTCTGTCTCAAAACAAAACAAAACCAACAAACAAAAAAACAGCTTTACCAAGACGTGAGTTACATACCATAAGCTTTCACTCATTCATACAGTTCAATGGTTTTTAATATATTCACAGATGTGCAAACAACACCATAATGCAATTCCAGAACCATTTTTCTCCCTAAACAAAACTCAGGACCTGGCCGGGCATCATGGCTCACACCTGTAATTCCAGCACTTTGGGAGGCCGAGGCGGGTGGATCACCTGAGGTCAGGAGTTCGAGACCAGCCTGGCCAACATGGTGAAATCCTGTCGTTACTAAAATTAAAACAAACAAACAAACAAACAAAAACAAATGGGCCAGGCGCGGTGACTCACGTCTGTAATCCCATCACTTTGGGAGGCCGAGGCAGGTGGATCACCTGAGGTCAGGAGTTCGAGACCAGCCTGCCCAACATGGTGAAACCCTGTCTCTACTAAAAATACAAAAAAAATTAACCAGGTGTTGTGGCACATGCCTGTAATCCCAGCTACTCCAGAGGCTAAGGCAGGAGAATCGCTTGAACCTGGGTCGGGGACAGAGGTTGCAGTGAGCCGAGATCACGCCATTGCACTCCAGCCTGGGCAACAAAAGCAAAACTCCATCTCAAAACAAAACAAAAACCCTTCAGAACCCCACAACTGCTAATCCTCTTCGTTCCTGTCCCCAGCCCCTGTGAACCTCAAATCTGCTTCCTGTCTCTGTGGATTTGCCTATTCTAGATGTTTTATAAGAATAAAATTCTACAATATGTGGTCTTTTGTGTCTAGCTTCTGTCACTGAGCCAGGGGTCTTCAAATTTCATCCACGCTGCGGCCTGGGTCAGAGCTTGAGTCCTTTCAGTGGGTGCATAATAGTCCGCTGTGTGGACAGACCACATTCTGTTTATTCATTCTCCTGTGGATGGACATTTTCTTTCTTTCTGATTTTTTTTTTTTTTTTTTGAGATGGAGTCTTGCTCTGTTGCCCAGGCTGGAGTGTAGTGGTGCGATCTTGGCTCAGTGCAACCTCCGCCTCCTGGGTTCAAGCAATTCTCCTGCCTCAGCCTCCCAAGTAGCTGGGGCTACAAGAACCTGCCCCCGCACCTGGCTAATTTTTTTGTAATTTTTTTTTTTTTTGAGAGGGAGTTTCGCTCTTTTTGCCCAGGCTGGAGTGCAATGGTGTGAGCTCGGCTCTCGGCAACCTGCGCTTCCCCGGTTCAAGCAATTTTCCTGCCTCAGCCTCTGGAGTAGCTGGGACTACAGGCATGCACCACCGCACCCAGCTAATTTTTGTATTTTTACTAGAGACGGGGTTTCACCATGTTGGCCAGGCTGGTTGTGAACTGCTGACCTCAGGTGATCCACCCTCCTCAGCCTCCCAAAGTGCTGGGACTACAGACGTGAGCCACCGCGCCCAGCCCATTTTTTTTTTTTTTTTTTTTTTTGTAATTTTAGTAACGACGGGGTTTCATCATGTTGGCCAGGCTGGTCTCAAACTCCTGACCTCCGATGAATGATCCACCCTCCTCGGCCTCCCAAAGTGCTGGGATTACAGACATGAGCCATCACACCCAGCCCATTTTTTTTTTTTTTAATAATTTTAGTAGCGACAAGATTTCATCATGTTGGCCAGGCTGGTTTCAAACTCCTGACCTCCCATGATCTGCCCGCCTCGGCCTCCCAAAGTGCTGGGATGACAGGTGTGAGCCACCGCGCCTGGCGTGTTCCTGATTCTTGGCTATTGTGCATAAAGCTGCTCTCCCCTCATTCCCAGCCCTGGGAACCCCTTTCTAAAGGGTTCAGATGCTGAGTGCAGTGATCACTGCAGTCTTGTTCCAGGTGGACCTTACAGGGTTGGGATGAGAAATAGACAAAAGGCATCTCCTCATGGGCAGCAGGGATTGCATGCCGGTGACAGACCCTTTTTTGCCAGCTATTGTCTTCTGGCTATAACCACCTCTCTTTCCTGAGTGCTGGGGGCTGTCCCAGCTGTTGAACACACAGGGGAGTGAGAGGCACCAGCCCTAAGGAACCACAAGCCAGCCCTGTGCTTGTCGTCTGCTCTCCTTTCTGTTTTCTGGGGGTGTTTGCACCACCCAGTTTGTGGTTCTTTTGATAGGGCTGCCTCAGGAGGCCCTCAACCCCAAAGACAGCAAATGGCACTCTGTTGGAGCTGTGGATTTGGAAGACAAAACAGACGCTGGCTTCAATTACCTACTTTGATTACGTAGAAGGAAGTTGTCGTGGGCCACACCGTGGCTGATACTCTCTTTATTATGGCCATTTCTTACTTAGAAATAGGGTCTGCGTCTATGTCATTAGTGAAGTCAAAATGTGGTCATAATAGAGTAGGGAGAGGCCCTAATAAAATTCACTGGTGTCCTTAGGAGAAAGAGAAATTTAGGCACAGACACAGAGAGAAGGCATGGGAAGATGAAGACAGAGACGAGAGTGGATGGATGGGTAGATGGGTGAATAAATGGATGGATGGGTGGGTGGATGGATGGGTAGATGCATAGATGGGTGGATGATGGGTACATGGGTGGGTGGATGGATGGATGGGTGGGTGAGTGGATGAGTGCATGGGTGGGCAGATGGGTGGGTGGATGGGTGGGTGGGTGGGTGTGTGGATGAATGGTAGGTGGGTTTGTGAATGGGTGGGTAGGTGGGTGAGTGGGTGGATGGCTGGATCAGTGTTTAGATAGGATGTGTGGGTGGATGAATGGATGGGTTGATGGGTAGATGGATGGGTGGGTGTATGGATGAATGCATGGATGGGTGGATGGGTGGGTGGGTGGGAGGGTGGATGTGTGGACGAATGGTGGGTGGGCGGGTGGATGTGTGGATGGATAGATCAGTGTTTAGGTGGATAGATGTGTGGGTGGATGAATTGATGGGTTGATGGGTAGATGGATGGGTGGATGGGTGGGAGGGTGGGTGGATGAATGGTAGGTGGGTTTGTGAATGGGTGGGTGGGTGGATGGGTGGATGGATGGATTAGTGTTTAGATAAGTGGAAGTGTGGGTGGATGAATTGATGGGTTGATGGGTAGATGGATGGGTGGATGTCTGGGTGGGTGGATGTATAGATGAGTAGGTAGATGGGTGCGTGGATGGATGGGTGAGTAGATGGATGAGTGGGTGGAATGGGGGGTTGGATGGATGATGAATGGATGGGGATGGGTAGATGGATGGGTGGATGGATGAATGGTGGATGGGTTTCTGAATGGGTGAGTGGGTGGGTGGGTGGATGGGTGGGTGGATGGATCGGTGTTTAGATAGATGGATGTGTGGGTGGACGAATGGATGGGTTGATGGGTAGATGGATGGGTGGGTGGGTGAATGGTGGGTGGGTTTGTGAATGGGTGAGTGGGTGAGTGGGTGGATGGGTGGATGGGTGGATGCATGGATCAGTGTTTAGATAGGTGGATGTGTGGGCGGATGCATTGATGGTTGATGGGTAGATGGATGGGTGGATGTATAGATGAGTAGGTGGATGGGTGGGTGGATGGATGGGTGGATAGATGGATGAGTGGGTGGATGGATGGATGCATGGATGGGTGGATGGATGGGTGGGTGGATGGGAGGGTGGATGGATGGATGAACTGTAGGTGGGTTTGTGAATGGGTGGGTAGGTGGGCGAATGGGTGGATGGATGAATCAGTGTTTAGATAGGTGGAACTGTGGGTGGATGAATTGATGGGTTGATGGGTGGGTGGATGGGTGGGTGGATGGATAGATGAGTAGGTAGATGGATAGATGAGTAGGTAGATGGGTGCGTGGATGGATGGGTGAGTAGATGGATGAGTGGGTGGATGGGGGGTTGGATGGATGATGAATGGATGGGGATGGGTAGCTGGAGGGGTGGGTGGATGAATGGTGGATGGGTTTGTGAATGGGTGAGTGGGTGGGTGGGTGGATGGATCAGTGTTTAGATAGGTGGATGTGTGGGTGGACGAATGGATGGATTGATGGGTAGATGGATGGGTGGATGTATGGATGAGTAGGTGGATGACTGGGTGAATGGATGGATGCATGGATGGGTTGATGGATGGGGGGGTGGGTGGATGAATGGTAGGCGGGTTTGTGAATGGGTGGGTAGGTGGGTGAATGGGTGGATGGATGGATCAGTGTTTAGATAGGTGGATGAGTGGGTGGATGGATGGATGCATGGATGAGTGGATGGATGGGTGGGTGGATGGGAGGGTGGATGGGTGGATGAATGGTAGGCGGGTTTGTGAATGGGTGGGTAGGTGGGTGAATGGGTGGATGTATGGATCAGTGTTTAGATAGGTGGATATGTGGGTGGATGAATTGATGGGTTGATGGGTAGATGGATGGGTGGATGTCTGGGTGGGTGGATGTATAGATGAGTAGGTAGATGGGTGGGTAGATGGATGGGTGAGTAGATGGATGAGTGGGTGGATGTGTGGGTGGATGGATGATGAATGGATGGGGATGGGTAGCTGGATGGGTGGGTGGATGAATGGTGGGTGGGTTTGTGAATGAGTGAGTGGGTGGGTGGGTGGATGTGTGGATGGATGGATCAGTGTTTAGATAGGTGGATATGTGGGTGGATGCATTGATGGTTGATGGGTAGATGGATGAGTGGATGAATAGATGAGTAGGTGGATTGGTGGGTGGATGGATGTGTGGATAGATGGATGAGTGGGTGGATAGATGGATGCATGTATGAGTGGATGGATGGGAGGGTGGATGGGTGGATGAATGGTAGGCGGGTTTGTGAATGGGTGGGTAGGTGGGTGAATGGGTGGACGTATGGATCAGTGTTTAGATAGGTGGATGTGTGGGTGGATGAATGGATGGGTTGATGGGTAGATGGATGGGTGGATGTATGGATGGGTGGATGAATAGATGAGTAGGTGGATGGGTGGGTAGATGGATGGGTGGATAGATGGATGAGTGGGAGGATGGGTGAATGGGTGTATGATGAATGGATGAGGATGGGTAGATGGATGGGTGGATGGATAGATGGGTGGCTGGATAGATGAATAGGTGTATGGGTGTGTAAATGGGTGGCTGGATAGATGAATAGGTGTATGGGTGTGTGGATGGATGGATGGATGATGGATGGATGGATGGATGGATAAGTGGGTGGGTGGATGGATGGATCAGTGTTTAGGTGGTTGGACGTGTGGGTGGATGGATGGGTGGACAGATGGATGAGTGGGAGGATGGGTGAATGGTTGTATGAGGAATGGATGAGGATGGGTAGATGGATGAGTGAATGGATAGATGGGTGGGAGGATGGGTGAATGGGTGTATGAGGAATGGATGAGGATGGGTAGATGGATGGGTAGATGGATAGACAGGTGGATGGATAGATGAATAGGTGTATGCATGTGTGGATGGATGGATGGATGGATGGATAAGTGGGTGGGTGGATGGATGGATCAGTGTTTAGGTGGCTGGATGTGTGGGTGGATGAATGGCTGGGTTGATGGGTAGATGGATGGGCAGATGTATGGATGGGTGGATGGATGGATGAGTGGGTGGATGGGTAGGTGGATGGATGGGTGGATGGATGGATGAGTGGGTAGATGGGTGGGTGGGTAGATGGGTGGATGGATGAATAGATGATGCATGGATGGATGCTTCTAGCCACCATGAAATGCCAATTGTTTCCAGAAAATCACTAGAAGCTGCAGCAAAGCTTGGAACAGATTTTCCCTCAGAGCTCTAATGAGGAACCAACCCTGCCAATACCTTCATCTCAGACTTCTGGTCTCCAGGATGGGGAGAGAATGCATTGCTGTTATTTAAGCCACCACATCAGTGGTAATTAGTTATGGCAGCTGTCGCAAACCAATACACCGAGAAAAGAGAGGAAAAGTTTTAACCAACAGACTTCAGAGAAATTAGAGAAAGCGTCATCATACCAAATAAAAGAGAAGAAGAACCTTAAAAGAAAGATAAAGCATGAAAAGCACAAGATTATAGGATAAGAGAAAGAAATGAGGAACAAGCCAATGGGCCTCAGAAACTCAATGGAAGACAAGGATCTCAAGACTTGAAGATATAAAGACGGCACTGCAAAGCAATAACAACAACAACATGTATTCATGCAGTTCCCCTTTCTTTGGTTGACTTACTGTTGAGAAATGTCCAACACTAGCAGAGTGGAGCATATAGATTATGATGTGATTTGCCAAAGCCCAGGAGGAATGGCTGCATAGGACCCTCTCCTCACCTGCCATGGTTGCATTGAACCACTAGGGTAGGGAAGGAAGCAAGGCTCAGAGCTCCCTGCTCAAGCATCTCCCTGCAGGGGCCAAGACATCTTCTTGACCTTTGACATGTGGATCTATGGCACAGGGGCTGTCCAGAGCTGTCCATGACCCAGGCATCAGACCCCTTCCAGCTCCAGGAGGGAGGAGGTACAGGTACACACCTGGTGCTGAGCCACAAGGGTCACAGGAAGAATCCAGCTTTGGGACACCTCCTATGACCAAGTTGTTCACGATTTTACAATGTGGTCTCAGGGTCACTGTTAGTGCACCCAGACCTGTTTGAGCAAGAGTCCTTGATATCGATTTAGAAATATAATGGGTCGGCTGGGCACGGTGGCTCATGTCTGTAATCCCAGCACTTTGGGAGGCTGAGGTGGGCAGATCATGAGGTCAGGAGATGGAGACTATCCTGGCTAACACGGTGAAACCCCTTCTCTACTAAAAATACAAAAAAGAAAAAAAAAATTAGCCGGGCGTGGTGGCAGGTGCCTGTAGTCCCAGCTACTCGGGAGGCTGAGGCAGGATTATGGCATGAACCCGGGAGGCAGAGCTTGCAGTAAGCCTAGATGGCACCACTGCACTCCAGCCCGGGCGACAAAGTGAGACTCTGTCTCAAAAAGAAAAAAAAAAAAGAAATATAATGGGTCATGTAGAAGTTTGAGAGGTAGCCAAGGGTGGCTGATGCCAGGTCTAGAAGAACAAGGGTCACCTAGAAGGCTTCCCCTACCCTCAAGAATAGTTGGAAATGTAGGAAACATCCCTGGTTGTCACAACTTAAGGAAGGATGCTACTGGGATCTGGTGGGTGGAGCCCAGGGATGGCGCTCAACACCCTACCATGCACAGGAGGGTCCCCACCACAGAGAAGCATCCAGCCTCAAATATCTACAGTGCTGAGGTTGACAACCTGGCATGAGCATAAGAACTTCACCGTCAGCCTGGAGCAGTGGCTCACACCTGTAATCTCAGCACTTTGGGAGGCCGAGGTGGGTGGATCACCTGAGGTCAGGAGTTTGAGACCAGCTTGGCCAACACGGTGAAGCCCCGTCTCTACTCAAAATACAAAAACTAGCCAGGTGTGGTGGCAGGTGCCTCTAATCCCAGCTACTTGGGAGGCTGAGGCAGAAGAAGCACTTGAACCTGGGAGGCAGAGGTTGCAGTGAGCTGAGATTGTGCCATTGCACCCCAGCCTGGGCAACAGAGCAAGACTGCATCTCAAAAAAAAAAAAAGAAGAAGAAGAAGAAGAAGAAATTCACCATCTGTCTATCCATGAATCCATTTGTTGATCTAACCCCTGTCATCCATCCATCATCTATCATCTATCTATATCAATCATCTATCAATCAGACAATCGTCTTGCAACCCTTGATCTATCATCTATCTATATCAATTATCTATCAATCGATCATCTATCTACCTATCAATCTTCTCTCTATCAATTACTTATCTATCTAGCAATCATATCTATCAATTATGAATCAATCGTCTTTCTATGGATCTGTCATCTATTCATATCAATTACCTACCAATCAGTTATCTATTAATTACGTCTACCATCTGTGAATCAGTTATCTAACAATCACATATACGTGTTCATCAATCATCTCTCAATTATTTATCTATGCATCAATTATTTATCCATTCAATAGTTTGCAAATGTGAATGATTCAGGTATCATAATGGGGAAGATGCGTCTGGCATCTGGTGGGTAGATCCCAGGGACACTCCTCAACACCCTACAGTACACAGGATGGCCCCACCACAGAGGATCATCTGGGCTGAAATGTCAGCAGTGCTAAGGCTGAGAAACCTGCCCTCAAGCAACTGTGTGACAAGAGCAGCCTTCAACAAACACACAGAGCTCAGGAGTACTTTCCAAAGAATGTCTGCAAGAGGCTTTCGGGGAGAGAAAAGACCCCAGGCAGATGTTCCTAGCAAGAAGCTGGTGTCGTGGAAAGGGACAGTGGTCTCATCATGGTTAGTGACCAGCTGTGGATGAAGAGCGATTCCTTAAAATGCCTGCACGTGCCCCTCATTGCCTTGCCGTCACGGACCTCCCACCCCATCACAGAGGAGGAGACCTGGTCTTCAGGAACACAGATGGAACATGAGCTAAAGCATCTCTTGGGCCACTGAGCTGGGGTGGGGTCAGACATCAGAGCTGTGGCCAGAAGCAATGACAAGGAGAAGTTCTTGACTCATGTGGAACTTTCCATTGGTATCTCCTGTTTCCAATCCTAAGCATTTCTCTGTATGATGGACACCAATGCTTTTAAAATGAAAAATGGTGCTGGCAGGCGTGTGTATGTGTGTGTGTGTGTGTGTGTGTGTACAGCAGGGAAGCAGAAATTATTACCAACATATCTTTTGCAAACAGGGATCAAATAAACTAGAGAGATTGCAGAAGGCAGACTGTAGGTAAGAGATTGCAGAGAGGTTGTAGGGTGACAGACAGGTCCTTTTGGGAGGGAGAAGTAGGAAGAGAGTTGGTGGTTTTCAGTATGGGAAGCTGAAGTGGCACAGGTATCTTTTATTTATTTATTTATTTATTTTGAGACAGAGTCTCGCTCTGTTGTCCAGGCTGGAGTGAAGTGGCACGATCTCGGCTCACTGCAACCTCCGCCTCCCGGGTTCAAGCGATTCTCTTGCCTCAGCCTCCTGAGTATCTGGGACTACAGGTGCCTGCCACCATGCCCGGCTAATTTTTGTATTTTTAGTAGAGACGGGGGTTTCAGCATGTTGACCAGGCTGGTCTCGAACTCCTGACCTTATGATCCACCCACCTCAGCCTCCCAAAGTGCTGGGATTGCAGGTGTGAGCCACTGCACCCGGCACAGGTATCTTTTTATGTGACCATAGATAGCAGGGGCTGGGAAAACAGAGAGGCTAGGTGGTGGGCTCATGGTGCAAAGACTATCATGGAACATACCAGAAGCCTCCTGCCCCCTGCTGTCTGCCTTTCTGGTGGTCCCTCCCCACTGAACTGCAACTTATCCTAATAAAACCAGGGTTGATACCACCACTTCCAGGTTCCCACATTCCAAGTCCCCTCAGCCACAGAAGCAGATGCAACCTCTTCTGAACTTCCAGACACCATTGAGTTTTCAACTTTGGTTTAATTTTTAGACCTTCCAATTACAGAACACACACACACACTTGTTATGAGTAAAAGAATACAGAGAAATAGAGTGCTCTGTATTCGTGTTTGTCTTTGGATCTTTCCCCTCCAGGTCCCACTTCCCTTCAGAAGTAACCTCTGGGAGTTCGTTTCCTCTGGAGCCTCCTTTCAGACACAGGTAAGTTTTATTTTGCATAGTAGGACATACACCCATCACCACCTTTGTGAATGTCTTGTGGTGTCTCTAACCATATGCCCCACAGTGAGGGGATTTGGATGGATCAACTCTGCTTCAGCCTGTGTGCTTACACACACTCCTCTGTAAGTATTTTTGTGCATACCTGTGAGAACATTTTCTAGGATCGATTTCTAGGAGAAGATCTGCTGATTTGAAGGGTGTGCATATTTTAAATGGAATGCATGTATTAGAAAGGAAGTAAGATCTAAAATCAATAATTTAAGTTTCCACCTCAAGAAACTAGAAAAAGAAGAGCAAATTAAATCTAATGGAAGAAGAAAGAAATAAATCATAAATATTAGATTAGAGGAGAAATCAGTGGATTTGAAAATAGGAAATCCATAGAGGACAGAAATCAGTGCAATTGAAAACAGCAAGTCAATAGACAAAAATCAAAACCATAGGCTTGTTCTTTGAAATAACAATCAATGAGAGTAATAAGCTTCTAGCCAGGCTAACAACAACAACAACAAAGAATGAGGACACAAGTTACTAATACTGTAAATGAAAGAGGGACATCACTACAGATCCCATGGACATTAAAAACATCATAAAGAAATATTATAAACAATTCTGTGCCCATAAAATTGATCACCTAGATGAAAAGAACAAAAGGATAAAATCTGACAACTCACACAAGAAGAAACAGCCAATCTGAGTGAGCCTATATCTCTTAAAGAAATTGAATCGATAATTTAATAACCTTCCCAAACAAAAGGCTCCAGGCCCAGATGGGTTTACTGATGAATTTTCCCCAACATTTAAGGAAGAAATTATATTGATTCTCTACCATTCCTTCCAGAAGATAGAAACACAGGGAATATCACCAAATATCCACCCAATAAATTTCACCAATATGTGCTTACAGCTAATAGACAAGGGCAACACTCATTCTCATACCCTCATCAACAAGGGTGACAGCAACTAGCCTGAAGGGTGAGAGGTTTCAACTCATATTTTCATCACAGCAACAGAGGTTGACATGTTTCTTTCTTTTCTTTCTTTCTTTTTTTTATTGGCTGAGTCAGAGTTTCCCTCTGTCTCCTGAGCTGGACTGCAGTGGCACGACCTTGGCTCACTGCAGCTTGCGCTTCCCGGGTTTTTTTTTTGAGACAGGGCCTTGCTCTGTCAACCAAGCTGGGGGCAGTGGTGCAATGACCGCCCACTGCAGCCTCGAACTCCTGGCCTCAAGAGATCCTTCTGTCTCAGCCTCCTGTGTAGCTGGGACATGGATGAAGCTGGAAGCCATCATTCTGAGAAACTAACAGAGGAACAGAAAACCAAACACTGCATGTTGTCACTCATAAGTTGGAGTTGAACAATGAGAACACATGGACACAGGGAGGGGAATGTCACACACAAGGGCCTGTCGGGGGGTGGGGGGATAGGGGAGGGAGAGCATTAGGACAAATACCTAATGTAGATGACGGGTTGATGGGTGCAGCAAACCACCATGGCACGTGTATACCTATGTAACCAACCTGCATGTTCTGCACATGTACCCCAGAACTTAAAGTAAAATAAAAAGAAAATAAAAGAACTTTTTTTAAAACAAAGAACCAGTATGCAAAATGTGCCAAAAAAAACTCTTAAGATTCAACCACTGGAAAAAAAAAACCCATTTAAACTTGGGCCACCTCACCAAAGATGCTTTGCAGGTGGCAAATTCACCTACGAAAAATCACTCCATGTCGTAGCTCATCAGGGAATTGCAAATTAATACTGCCGAGACATGCCGGCCGACAGGTCTCAGGGTGACTAAGATCTAGAGATACCAACAGATGAAGTACCGGAACTCTCATTGAATGCTGGTCACAAGAAGACGGTCCCTGCACCCTCTGAGCTTTAGGTCACTCTGCAGCACGCAATACATTTTTTTTTTTTCTTGAGACTGAGTCTTGCTCTGTGGTCCAGGCTGGAGTGCAATGGCACAACGTCGGCTCACTGCAACCTCCGCCTCCCGGGTTCAAGCCATTCTCCTGCCTCAGCCTCCAGAGTAGCTGACAGGCACCTGCCACCACGCCTGGCTAAGTTTTGTGTTTTTAGCAGAGATGGGATTTCACTATGTTAGCCGGGCTGGTCTCGAACTCCCGACCTCAGGTGATCCACCTGCCTCGACCTCCCAAAGTGCTGGGATTACAGGCGTGAGCCACCGTGCCCGGCCAGGTAGTCACATTTTCTTCAAGCTTTGGGTTTAAGGGATCCCAGCTTTGGGCTTAAGGGATCCCAGCTTTGGGTTTAAGGAGCCCAGCTTTGGGTTTAGGAGAGTCCAGCTTTGGGATTAGGAGAGTCCAGCTTTGGGTTTAGTGGAGCTCAGCTTCCAACCCTCGCACCCTCAAAGTTCCCCATCTTTGTAGACCCAGTGACCCCTGTTTCTGCGATAACACCTGCCTCTGAACGAACTCTGTGTTCTACTGACTTCAAAGTGACCCACCAGCCCCAGTGAACTGGCAGCTGGCAGGCGTCAGGGGATAGAGGACCTGCTGGCGTCGGCCTCAGATCACAAGGCAAGAATCCTCCTAGCTAAGCACAAAAACGCGTAGGAAATGCTCTGAGCTCTGTCGCTGTGAGTTGATTTTCCTGTATTGCATCACCCAACCAAGCAGACCGTTTGCCCAGCGAGATTTGCATGCTGTCCTCCGCAGACGCCCCGTGGAGATTTTGATCTGCGTCTTCTGCAAAGGCAGCGGCCGCGTTTCTCTGATTTCTGTATCTCATTCTCAGAGTATATAGCACGGGGCTTCATCGCTGGCCAGAGAGCAGATTCTGAGAAACATAAGAAGCCCCTTTTTGAAACAAAATTAATTTGTGTGTGTGTGTGTGTGTGTGTGTGTGTGTGTGTGTGTGTGTATGGGTGAGGATGTCTCAACAGCAGCTGCAAAATCGGCCTCACTCTGGAAGGCAGGAAGCCACTGTACGTGGAATTAAGCTAATTAACATGAAATGCCATTTGGTGAAAAAATAATAAAACCCAAAGTGGTTGAGTGTGTGGGTCCTGCCCTGCTGCAATAGAAGAGTGTGGAAATAGCACGTATGCTGAAATTTAAGCACTTCTGCCGTTACTGAGCCACAGTGCCAACGGTTTTAGCAGGTTATGGCAGACAGATTCATTTAACAGACGAGAGAGAGGTGGCAGGAAGGTTTGCAGGCTTGACTTCCTAACAGCTGCTCTCTGTTTAAAGATCATTGCTCTAGACATGAAGTCCTTGCCCATGCCTATGTCCTGAATGGTAGTGCCTAGGTTTTCTTCTAGGGATTTTATGGTTTTAGGTCTAAATTTAAGTCTTTAATCCATCTTGAATTAATTTTAGTATAAGGTGTAAGGAAGGGATCCAGTTTCAGCTTTCTACATATGGCTTACCAGTTTTCCCAGCACCATTTATGAAAATGTGGCACATATACACCATGGAATACTATGCAGCCATCAAAAATGATGAGTTCATGTCCTTTGTAGGGACATGGATGAAGCTGGAAACCATCATTCTCAGCAAACTATCGCAAGGACAAAAAACCAAACACCGCATGTTCTCACTCATAGGTGGGAATTGAACCATGAGAACACATGGACACAGGGTGGGGAACATCACACACCGGGGACTGTTGTGGGGTAGGGGGACGGGGGAGGGACAGCATTAGGAGATATACGTAATGCTAAATGATGAGTTAATAGGTGCAGCACACCAACATGGCACATGTATACATATGTAACAAACCTGCACGTTGTGCACAGGTACCCTAAAACTTAAAGTATAATAAAAAAAAGATAAAATCAATTATTTTAATTTAAATAAATAAATAAATAAAGATCGTTGCTCAGGGTGAGTTGACGCGGACTTGCCTTAGGATACTTTAATTGTGATCTGGTGGATTCTGCTCATCCTGTTTCCAGCCCTGTGCTCAGCAAAGCCGTCAAAGAGAAAGATCCCTGGAGAAGAAACCGAGACAGTCTCAACTACCTTGTTCCTGCCTGAAGTCAAAGCTGGGCTCCCTTAGATCCAAAGCCGGGTTTCCTTAAAACCCAAACAGGAGCCAGGCGTGGTGGCTCATGCCTGTAATCCCAGCACTTTGGGAGGCTGAGGTGGGTGGATCACCTGAGGCTGGGAGTTCGAGACCAGCCTGACCAACATGGAGAAACCCCATCTCTACTAAAAATACAAAATAAGCCGGGCGTGGAGGCGCATGCCTGTAATCCCAGCTACTCAGGAGGCTGAGGCAGGAGAATTGCTTGAACCCGGGAGGCAGAGGTCGCGGTGAGCCGACATTGCGCCACTGCACTCCAGCCTGGGCAACAAGAACAAAACTTTGTCTAAAGAGAAAAAAAAAAAAAAGAAACAACCCAAACAGGAGCTCCGTTAAAACCCAAAGCTACCCTCCCTTAGACTCAAAAACAGGCTTCCTTAAAACCCAAAGAGGGGCTCCCTTAGACCCAGAGCTGAGCTCCCCAAAACCCAAAGTTGGACTCCCCTAAACCCAAAGCTGAGCTCCCTTAACCACAGAGCTGGGTCTCCTAAACCCAATGCTGACCTGCTTTAAACCTGAAGCTGGGCTGCCTTAGACCAAAAGCTGGGCTCTCCTAAACCCAAACCTGAGCTCCCTTAAACCCAAAGCTGGGTTTCCCTAAAACTCAAAGCTGGGATCCCCTAAACCCAAAGCTGGGTTCCCCTAAACCCAAAGCTGGGCTCCCCTCAACTCAAAGCTGGGCTCCCTTAGACCCAAATCTGGACTCCCCTAAACCCAAAGCTGGGCCCTCATAGACCTAAAAAGCTGGGTTCCCCTAAACCCAAAGCTGGGCTCCCTTCGACCCAAAGCTGGGCTCCCCTTAAACTCAAAGCTGGGGTTCCTTAAACCCAAAGCTGAGCTCCACTAAACCCAAAGCTGGACTCCCCTAAAACTCAAAGCTGAGCTCCCTTAAACCCAAAGCTGGGCTCCCTTAGACCCAAAGCTGGGCCCTCATAGACCTAAAAAGCTGGGTTCCCCTAAACCCAAAGCTGGGCTCCCCTTAAAGTCAAAGCTGGGCTCCCCTAAAACTCAAAGCTGGGCTCCCTTAGACCCAAAGCTGGGCTCTCCTAAACCCAAAGCTGGGCTCTCATAGACCTAAAAAGCTGGGTTCCCCTAAACCCAAAGCTGGGTTCCTCTTAAACTCAAAGCTGGGGTCCAGTAATCCCAAAGCTGAGCTCCATTAAACCCAAAACTGGGCTCCTAAAACTGAAAGCTGAGCTCCTTTAAACCCAAAGCTGGACTCCCGTAAACCCAAAGCTGGGCCCTCATATACCTAAAAAGCTGGGTTCCCCTAAACCCAAAGCTGGGCTCCCTTCCACCGAAAGCTGGGCTCCCCTAAACTCAGGAAAGATTTTCATCTTTGAACACAAAGGAGTGTGTTTTTCTCTTGCTCCCTGGACCCAAACCCCCAATGACGGGAACCCTCAGCTGTGACAAGCCTCCAGTATACGTATTTCCCCACGTGTGAGCCAGTTTCAATCTCTCTCCTCTGAAAGGTGAAAGGGTCCCAAGGTAGCAGTGATCATAGACAGAGACTCATTTCTTTGTTCTCTTTGTGACCTAAGGGAGGTTCTCAGGCCCACAGAAAAGGATATTTTAAAAGATTTCAAAGCAGTACCCATCCTAGGCTACCCCTCAGCACAAGAAATTAACATTACAGGCCGGGCGCGGTGGCTCACGCCAGTCATCCCAGCGCTTTGGGAGGCTGAGGCGGGCGGATCACGAGGTCGGAAGTTCGAGACCAGCCTGATCAACAAGGCAAAACCTCGTCTGTACTAAAAATACAAAAAAACATTAGCCGGGTGTCGTGGCAGGTGCCTGTCATTCCAGCTACTCGGGAGGCTGAGACGGGAGAATTGCTGGAACCCGGGAGGCGGAGGTTGCAGTGAGCTGAGATCACACCACTGCACTCCAGCCTGCGTGACAGAGCAAAACCCTGTAAAAAAAAAAAAAAAAAAAAAAAAGAAGAAGAAGAAGAAGAAAAAGAAGAAGCGGCAGCTGGGGAACCTTCCTGAGCAAAAACTAGAATCCTCTGTGTCCCATTCAAGTCCTGCGTGTTTGCAAATTGACTCCAAAAATCACCTGGTGTGTCCTCAAATAGTTAACCATGTCATGCACCAATTCTCCTCCTGGGTAAAAGCTGGAGACAAATAAAGACAGGTGGAGAATTTGTTAAGCAAACATCTGATTCCTTAATGATGTAATAATGTCTTTTTTTTTTTTAGAGACAGGATTGCAGTTTGTTGCTCAGGCTGGTCTCCAAGTCCTAGACTCAAGAAATCCTCCTGCCTCAGCCTCCAAAAGTGTTGAGATTACAGGTCTGAGCCACTGCACCCAGCCCTTAGTAATGTCTTTTTTCTTCTTTTGAAGGCAGATTCTCACTCGGTCGTCCAGGCTGGAGTGCAGTGGCTTCATGGCGGCTCACTGCAACCTTCACCTCTGGGGTTCAAGCAGTTCTCGTGCCTCAGCCTCCCGAGTAGCTGGAACTACAGCTGTGCGCCACCACGCCCAGCTACATTTTTGTATTTTAGCAAAGATGGGCGTTTTACCATGTTGTCCAGGCTGGTCTCAAATTCCTGAGGTCAGGCAATCCACTTGCCTTGGCCACCCAAAATGCTAGGATTACAGGCGTGAGCCACTGTGCCCAGCCCCTTAATGATGCCTTACTGCAAATTATGGCTAAATGCATACACATTAAATTAAATATTACCTTATTAACATTTTATTTACTTTTATTTCTCTTTTATATTGTAATTAAGGCTATATGGATATGTAAATTTAATATGTAAATAATATACATAATCATATAAAGTGAAATAATGTATAAATTATTATTATATAATATTACATATATTATTTATATATTATTGTTATATAATAATTTATTTACAACTTATTTTATAATAAATTAAACATATTATATAGTATGGATATTTAATAATTATATACAATATATTGTATAGTATCACTTATATGTTATATATAATTTGTGTATTATATGTAACATATTGAACATAGCATATATAAAATTATATACAACATATTTTATAGATCACCTTATGTGTATATATTATATGTATAATACATTATTTCTGCATGTCATTTTGGTAAGTGAAGGTAGCATTAGAAAATATCTCATATAAAAAGGGGCTAGGTGTGGTGGCTCACACCTATAATCACAGCACTTTGGGAGGCTAAGACGGGTGGATCACCTGAGGCCAGGAGTTCAAGACCAGCCTGGCCAACATGGTGAAACCCTGTCTTTACTAAAAATACAAAATTATCTGGGCATGGTGGCAGGCACCTGTCATCCCAGCTACTTGGGAGGCTGAGGCAGGAGAATCGCTTGAACCCGGGAGGCGGAGGTTGCAGTGAGCGGAGATCATGCCATTGCACTCCAGGCTGTGTGAAAAGAGTGAAACTCTGTCTCAACAACAACAAAAAATGGTTGCACCCATAAAAACTTGCATATGAACGTTCGCTGCAGCACTCTTCACAACAGCCACAAGGTGGAAACAGCCCAAGTGTCCGTCAACAGACAGACAGATAAACACAACGTGGCCCCGCCATGCACACAGTGGAATAGTATACAGCCATGAAAAGGAAGAAGGCTGTGACCGAGGCTACACTGTGGATGAACCTTGAAGACATCATGCTCAGGGAGAGAAGCCAGACACAGAAGGCCACATGGTGTAGGACGCCATTTCAATAAAATGCCCAGAACATGCTGATCCATATAGAGAGAAAGCAGATGACCACGGCTGGGGCTGGGGATGGGGAAATGGGGAGTGACTTTCCCCCTAAAGGGGGTGTTTCCTTTTGCAGGAATGACAAAGTGGTGGAAATAGACAGAGGCGGCTGTTGCCCAGCACTGTGAAGGTCCTAAATGTCCCCCAGTTATTCGCTTTAAAACGGTGAGTTCATGTCAAGCATAATCTCAACAAGAAACAATTGTCTCTTGAAGCAGGAAGGACATTCCTCAGGTTTCTGTTTTACTTCCTGCGTCTGAGCTGGCCCTTCCCCTACACCCTCCTGGCTGACTCCCTGCCCACGCTGACTCCTGAATGCTCCTGCAGTCTCAGTGCTCCCCTCCTTGTTGCTTGGGTCTTCCTGTCCCTCAGAGAGCCCCGGCCGCGGCCAGGGTGACCCTTTGTCCCCAGGACAGGGCAGCCCCAGGGCCGAGCTTCCGCTTTTGGGGGATGCAGCGGTCACTGGGGCTGTAGCCAGCCTGGCCTCCTCATCCCTCCGGTCCCTACCGGGGTGTCTGGGGCCGGCTGCGCAAGCCTTCCCTGTCTGTGGTCACTATGGCTGATTTGACCTTGGCTGGGCGTGAGTGGAGGGGAAGCAGTGGCCACCACTGTGTGAACTAGTGACCTCACGGTGTCCCTCAGGAAGCCACAGTGAAAGGCATCCAAGTTCTCAAGTCCAGCATTGTTTCAATTTCCTCCTTGTCTTTCCCGGCCACACAGAGCTTCCTTCCTAGCTACCTGGAGATGACAGGGAAGGAGAAGGTCAAGTGTACTTGAGTCCTCAGGTGACATCGCCTGTTCCTAGAGCAGACGTCACATTGAATGTTTGCAAACTTTTTTTGTGCACCCATCCTAGGAAGATGCGCTTATCATCTTTGCTTTACATATGGGGACACTGAGGTGCAGAGGGCATAAGGAACCTGGGCCATGAGTGACAAGGGGCATGGTGCTTGGGACCCAGACTGTAGGTTTTCTGGGCATGTAGAAGATGCCACACTCTGCTTTGCAATAATCTCCAAATACACGCATCTGAGTGGAAACACACCTGCGCCTCTGAGCCTGAACTCTGCACCTGTCTCCGGCTGCCTGTTTCATCCTCCCTGCCCTCCCAAGGGGATTTCAGGGACCATACTGCATACTGAGAGCTCCCCAAGGAGAAGAGACCTGAAGTGTATCATCCTGGTGCTCCTTGAGGCTGGAGCATAGTCCTGGCCTGCTGGGCAGGTGCATTTGCACCTGCTCTTTGCAGGGGTTGGGGACAAGTCAGAATACAGGTAAAAAAGAGGAGGCTGGGCCAGGCGCGGTGGCTCATGCCTGTAATCCCAGCACTTTGGGAGGCCGAGGTGGGTGGATCACGAGGTCAGGAGATCGAGACCATCCTGGCTAACACGGTGAAACCCCGTCTCTACTAAAAATATAAAAAATTAGCCAGGCGTGGTGGTGGGCGCCTGTAATCCCAGCTACTCGGGAGGCTGAGGCAGGAGAATCGCTTGAACCTGGGAGGTGGAGGTTGCGGTGAGCCAAGATCACGCCACTGCACTCCAGCCTGGGCAACAAGAGCAAAACTCTGTCTAAAAAAAAAAAAAAAAAAAGAAGAGAAGTGGGTCTCAACAGGGTCCCCAGTGTATCACTAACAGCTGAGCCTCCAGGAGCCCCTCAGCCTGCCTGAGTTATTCCTGGAGAGGCAGAACGAGCTGAGGAATCTCACTGCCTGGTTCTGCTCTAAACCACCCTCCTGGGAAGGGGTGAATGCAAACCTACCAAGTGACTACTACTCAAGGGCTGGGGTGGTGTTTCCCCTGCTCGCTGTCAGGCACAGATGATGTGCTTATGCCAGTTTCCTTGGTACAGTGGTCTACCTGGCCCTGCAGAAGGCTGTGTCCCCACAGCGGTGGGACCAACTCACAGATATCTCCTTGCCCTAGCTCCTGTGATTCCTCTGGCCCATGCAGCTCCTTATGCCTGTCTGCACCCAGCACAGTCTTGACTGACACCTTCAACCCTCCTTCTTGGGGCATCAGCCCACCATGGACCTGCCAGAGCCTCTTGGAAATCTGCATTTCATTCCAGCCCATGGGTGCCAGCTCCTGCCTCCATGAAGACCCTCTCCTCCCCACCAGGTACCTGCTGCAAACTCCTTTGGGTCTGCTGTCCTTAGCTTAGAGCTGTGCACCCAGGATGGTCTTGGTAAATGCAGGGTGTGTGTGTGTGTGTGTGTGTGTGTGTGTGTGTGTGTGATACAGGACATTCCCAATGACTGTGGAGGGAATGAATGGGTGCATGTATGAATAACACTCACAGCCTCCACACAAATGTGGAGAGAATGAATGAATGACATCCAGGATTCAGTCACGCAAATGTGGAGGGAATGAATGAATGATACCCAGGGTTCACTCCCACAAATGTGGAGGGAATGAATGAATGAATGGCATCCAGGGTACACTCCTGCAAATGTGGAGGGAATGAATGGATGATACCTAGGATTCACTCCCACAAATGTGGAGGGAATGAATGAATGATACCCAGGAATTCCCCACAAATGTGGAGGGAAAGAATGAATGACACCCAGAGATTCATTCCCACAAATGTGCAGGGAAAGAATGAATGACACCCAAGATTCTCTTCTGCAAATGTAGAGAAAAGTAATGAATGATGCCCAGGGCTTCCCCACAAATGTGGAGGGAATGAATGAATGATATCCAGGGATTCCTCACAAAAGTGGAGGGAATGAATGAATGACACCCAGGATTCACTTTGGCAAATGTAGAGAGAATGAATAAATGATACCCAGAGATTCCCCACAAATGTGGAGGGAATGAATGACTGACACCTAAGGATTCCCTACAAATGTAGAGAGAATGAATATCACTCAGAGATTTACTCCTGCAACAGTGGAGAGAATGAATGAATGAATGACACCTAAGGATTCCTCACAAATGTGGAGGGAATGAATGACTGACACCCAGGATTCACTTCCATAAATGTAGAGAGAATGAATTAATGACACCCAGATATTCCCCACAAATGTGGAGGGAACGAATGAATGACATCCAGGGATTCCCTGCAAATGTGGAGGGAATGAATGAATGATACCCCAGATTCACTTCTGCAAATGTAGAGAGAATGAATGAATGATACCCAGATATTCCCTGCAAATGTGGGGGGAATGAATGAATGACATCCAGGGATTCCCCACAAATGTGGAGGGAATGAATGAATGATACCCCAGATTCACTTCTGCAAATGTAGAGAGAATGAATGAATGATACCCAGATATTCCCTGCAAATGTGGGGGGAATGAATGAATGACATCCAGGGATTCCCCACAAATGTGAAGGGAATTAATGAATGACACACAGAGATTCATTCCTGCAAATGTGGAGGGAATGAAGGAATGAGTAGCACACAGGACTTGCTTGATAAACGAATGGGTGAATACATAAATCAATGACGTGTAGGGTTTTCTCCCTAAAAGTGGAGTGAATAAATGAAAGAGTGAATGCATGATGCCCACTAGTTCCTGACAAGTGTGGAGCAAATGAGTAAATGAGTGAATGAATGAATGCCACTCTGAGAATGCACAGCCAATGAGTGACGGAATGTGTGGAGCAAATGAGTAAATGAATGAATGAATGAATGAATGCCACTCTGAGAATACAGAGCGAATGAGTGATGGAATGTGTGGAGCAAACGAGTAAATGAATGAATGAATGAATGCCACTCTGAGAATGCACAGCCAATGAGTGACGGAATGTGTGGAGCAAATGAGTAAATGAATGAATGAATGAATGAATGCCACTCTGAGAATATAGAGCGAATGAGTGATGGAATGTGTGGAGCAAATGAGTAAATGAGTGAATGAATGAATGCCACTCTGAGAATGCACAGCCAATGAGTGACGGAATGTGTGGAGCAAATGAGTAAATGAATGAATGAATGAATGAATGCCACTCTGAGAATATAGAGCGAATGAGTGATGGAATGTGTGGAGCAAATGAGTAAATGAGTGAATGAATGAATGCCACTCTGAGAATGCACAGCCAATGAGTGACGGAATGTGTGGAGCAAATGAGTAAATGAATGAATGCATGAATGAATGCCACTCTGAGAATGCAGAGTGAATGAGTGATGGAATGGACAGAAGGCGGCGGGGCAGTGTGGCCGTTAGCCCCACCACCTCCCTCTGGTCCACTTTGGTCCAGCTTGCTACTGGCCCTGACCTCTCTGCTGCATCCATGGAAACTGCACCTAGCACCCCTCGCCCCTGGGGTCACTCCCTGTCTGGGCTGTGTGGTTCTCCAGGACTGCCAATCAATGAGGAGAGGGGTGTGGTCCAAGCCTTTCAATCACTGAGGATGGGGGGTGTGGTCCAAGCCTGTCAATCACTGAAGGTGGGGGTGGGTGGCCCAAGCCTGTCAATCACCCAAGAGAGGGGTGTGGCCCAAGCCTGGCCAGTTAGGGGGCCCCCCTCACCCTGTTCATAAAAATTATCTCAAGCAGTGGTCATTTGTTTCTGACATGGCTGGTCAGAACCCTTCAGGAGGTGTGACTTGTGGGTGCCAGGAGAGAGAGGGTGTCTCTTTTCCCATTTGATTCTGCTCTGAAAAGATGGGGACCCCAGGCTACCAGAGACCCTCTTTCCATCCCTATAGAGAAAGTGGTCTTCCTCCAGTGATTCCACACCCTGCAGCTGAGGGAGGCAGAAAAAGGTGGGGCTGAAACGTGGGAAGAGAGAAAGAGAAAGAGGAGAAACTGACAACCATGTAAGCTCCTGGATCCAGCCATGCCTGAAGCCCCCATAGAAATCCTAATTATCCAATTTGACCATTTCCGCCTTGACTTCAGCTAGCTCGACTCAAGTTTCTATTGCTGGCCATAGAAGACAGTTATGCCTCAAGCACTAGGGGTAGGCAGGTTGGGCTCCCAGTTGAGGGACAGAATTGTCCTAGTTCCAGAGAGAGGGCCCACGGAGCCCAGGCCACCTGCCCTGGGCTGAGACATGGTTGTTTCAAAGGCAGTCACATATCATTCATCACTAATTCCGCAGTGCAGTGGTTCAAGGCTAACGAGCCGCACTCAGCGCCCACCTCTGCCTCTTTCTGGTTGTAGGTCTTGAACACACCCCTGCCTCCATGTCTGCCTCAGTTTCCATTACTGGTAAAACAGGGATGATCGTAACAGCACCTGTCTCATGAAGTTTCCAAAATCCCAGAGATCAGGCCAGGTGCACTTTGGGAGGCTGAGGCAGGTGGATCACGAGGTCGGGAGTTCGAGATCAGCCTGGCTAACATAGTGAGACCCCATCTCTACTAAAAAATACAAAAAATTAGCCAGGCATGGGGGTGGGAGCCTGTAATCCCAGCTACCTGGGAGGCTGAGGCAGGAGAATCACTTGAACCCGGGAGGCGTAGGTTGCAGTGAGCAGAGGTCGCGCCATTGCACTCCAGCCTGGGCAACAGTGCGAGACAAGAAAGGAAAGAAAGGAGAGGAGAAGAGAGGAGAGGAGAGGAGAGGAGGGGAGACGAAGGGAGGGAAGGGGAGGGCAGGGGGAGGGAGGAAGAAGGAAGGAGGGAGGGAGGGAAGGAGGGAGGGAAGGAGGAAGGAGGAAAAAGGAAGGAAGAAGGAAGGAGGAAAGAGGGAGGAAGGAGGGAGGAGGAAGGAGGAAAGAGGGAGGAAGGAGGAAAGAGGGAGGAAGGAGGAAGGAGGAGGAAGGAGGAGGAAGGAGGAAGAAGGAAGGAGGAAAGAGGGAGGAAGGAGGGAGGAGGGAGGAGGAAAGAGGGAGGAAGGAGGAAAGAGGAAGGAGGAAGGAGGAGGAAGGAGGAAGGAGGAGGAAGGAGGAAGGAGGAGGAAGGAAGAAGGAAGGAGGAAAGAGGGAGGAAGGAGGGAGGAGGAAGGAGGAGGAAGGAGGAAGAAGGAAGGAGGAAAGAGGGAGGAAGGAGGAAGGAGGGAGGAGGGAGGAGGAAAGAGGGAGGAAGGAGGAAGGAGGAAGGAGGAGGAAGGAGGAAGAAGGAAGGAGGAAAGAGGGAGGAAGGAGGAAGGAGGAAGGAGGAGGAAGGAGGAAGGAGGAGGAAGGAGGAAGGAGGAAAGAGGGAGGGAGGAGGAAAGAGGGAGGAAGGAGGAAGGAGGAAGAAGGAGGAAGGAGGAGGAAGGAGGAAGGAGGAAGGAGGAAGGAGGAGGAAGGAGGAAGGAGGAGGAAGGAGGAAGGAGGAGGAAGGAGGAGGAAGGAGGAAAGAGGGAGGAAGGAGGAAGGAGGAGGAAGGAGGAGGAAGGAGGAAGGAGGAAGGAGGAGGAAGGAGGAAGGAGGAGGAAGGAGGAGGAAGGAGGAAAGAGGGAGGAAGGAGGGAGGAGGGAGGGAGGGAAGGAGGAAGGAGGAAGGAGGAGGAAGGAGGAAGGAGGAAAGAGGAAGGAGGAAGGAGGAAAGAGGGAGGAAGGAGGAAAGAGGGAGGAAGGAGGAAGGAGGAGGAAGGAGGAGGAAGGAGGAAGAAGGAAGGAGGAAAGAGGGAGGAAGGAGGGAGGAGGGAGGAGGAAAGAGGGAGGAAGGAGGAAGGAGGAAAGAGGAAGGAGGAAGGAGGAGGAAGGAGGAAGGAGGAGGAAGGAGGAAGGAGGAGGAAGGAAGAAGGAAGGAGGAAAGAGGGAGGAAGGAGGGAGGAGGAAGGAGGAGGAAGGAGGAAGAAGGAAGGAGGAAAGAGGGAGGAAGGAGGAAGGAGGGAGGAGGGAGGAGGAAAGAGGGAGGAAGGAGGAAGGAGGAAGGAGGAGGAAGGAGGAAGAAGGAAGGAGGAAAGAGGGAGGAAGGAGGAAGGAGGAAGGAGGAGGAAGGAGGAAGGAGGAGGAAGGAGGAAGGAGGAAAGAGGGAGGGAGGAGGAAAGAGGGAGGAAGGAGGAAGGAGGAAGGAGGAGGAAGGAGGAAGGAGGAGGAAGGAGGAAGGAGGAAGGAGGAAGGAGGAGGAAGGAGGAAGGAGGAAGGAGGAGGAAGGAGGAGGAAGGAGGAAAGAGGGAGGAAGGAGGAAGGAGGAGGAAGGAGGAGGAAGGAGGAAGGAGGAAGGAGGAGGAAGGAGGAAGGAGGAGGAAGGAGGAGGAAGGAGGAAAGAGGGAGGAAGGAGGGAGGAGGGAGGGAGGGAAGGAGGAAGGAGGAAGGAGGAGGAAGGAGGAAGGAGGAAGGAGGAAAGAGGAAGGAGGAAGGAGGAAGGAGGAGGAAGGAGGAGGAAGGAGGAAGGAGGAAGGAGGAAAGAGGAAGGAGGAAGGAGGAAGGAGGAGGAAGGAGGAAGGAGGAAGGAGGAAGGAGGAGGAAGGAGGAAGGAGGAAGGAGGAAGGAGGAGGAAAGAGGAAGGAGGAAGAAGGAGGAAGGAGGAAGGAGGGAGGGAGGAGGAAGGAGGAAGGAGGAGGAAGGAGGAGGAAGGAGGAAGGAGGAGGAAGGAGGAGGAAGGAGGAAGGAGGAGGAAGGAGGAAGGAGGGAGGGAGGAGGAAGGAGGAGGAAGGAGGAGGAAGGAGGAAGGAGGAAGGAGGAAAGAGGAAGGAGGAAGGAGGAAAGAGGAAGGAGGAGGAAAGAGGAAGGAGGAAGGAGGAGGAGGAAGGAGGAAGGAGGGAGGGAGGGAAGGAGGAAGGAGGAGGAGGAAGGAGGGAGGGAGGGAAGGAGGAAGGAGGAAGGAGGAAGGAGGAAGGAGGGAGGGAGGGAAGGAAAGATGGCAGAGATAAAGCCCTTGTAAAAGTGGCTGCTGCTTCCTCCTCACTCAATCGACGTCAACTATTTTTATTAGCGAAAAACCAAGAACAACCTCTCCTCCCCACAAAACAAAAGCAAAATAAAAGCCAAAGACAGCTGTTAAGAAGATTTCGGGGAGAGCGCATTTTAAAGAAGGTGGACTTTCTTCATCCCGAGAGCCACCCAAGCCAGCATCTGGGCGTGGGCCGGCCTGTACCCCTCGTCAAAGGAACAGTTGTCTTGCAAACTGGGAATCTCCGTTAAAACGGACAAGATGATTTTGCTCTTTTCTTGCGGCAACGTCTGAAGATGTGCAAGAAGGGGGTATGTTTCAGGCCAACCTCAGCCCTCTCTGCGACCGTCGAGAGCTTGTGCAAATGGCACAGCTCCTGTCTGGAGGCTGTGTGTCCTTTTGCAGGACTCTGGTGAGTCCGGGTTAAAAATCACACACCCCAAAGGGAGGCTGAGCTGAGGGCTTTCTCTGCCATTCAGCAGCGTCTCTGGCCCGGATATGCCCTGCTAGCTGGGGTATTTCTGCAGAGCAGCCTCTCCTACCCTAACACTCCCAGGTCCCCGTGACTTACAACGGTGGCTGCAGGGAGGGCAGACGTCCTGGGTGATGCTGGTCTGGTGGTGCTTGTCTGAGCAGCCGTCAAGCTAGGCAGGGGGTCCTGGGGGACCCTCCTCCTGGTCCAGAGGCGGCTGCCCTATGGGAGTGAGCTCCGCACAGAAGCAGGAGTGGAGGGCCAGGTCTCTGCTCTGCTGGGAAAAAAATCCCACTGGCTGTGCCTGCACCGCACCCTGAGACAGACACCAGCAGCCTCCGGAGACCCAGCAAGCTGCTCTTAGCTGCGATCTGTCATCTGCAGACTGAGCTTGGTGCATGGTGGTTATGAAACTGGCCAGACCAACAATAGATGGAAAAGCTTCCTCTTTTTGGCCCTGGGCCCCAGGGAGCGAGGTCAGGTAATCAGAGGGGGATTTTATGTGTTTTTCTCCTAATGCGGTATTTTTCAATTTGGCTTTAAAAAAAAAAATGAGTTTGGCCTCCATGTATGCGGGACCATTGCCTCAGAAGGGTTAGTTTAGGATTAGAAAATGGGTTAAACTTAAGGACAGCTTCTCTTGCATATATTGGATGTTACTTTATGCTTTATGTGAAAATACTAATTTTTAAAAATATGTATGTCCATAGTCACTATTTGTTTTCTTTTGAGACTGAGTCTCGCTCTGCCTCCCAACCTGGAGTGCAATGGCACCGTCTCCGCTCACTGTAACTTTCTCCTCCCAGGTTCAAATGATTCTGCCTCAGCCTCCCAAGTAGCTGGGAAGACAGGCATACATCACCACACCTGGCTAACTTTTTTTTTTTTTTTTGTATTTTTTTTAGTAGAGACAGGGTTTCATCATGTTGATCAGGCTGGTCTTGAACTCCTGACCTTAGGTGATCCACCCGCCTCAGCCTCCCAAAGTGCTGGGATTACGGGCATGAGCCACCGTGCCCGGCTGCATATTCACTATTTAAAAGCAGTCAGTACTCATTGGATGATGCTAAGACAGTTTTTTATTTGGAAGCTTGAGGCTGCAGTGAGCTGTACTGCACTGTACTCACTGTTCGGAACTGAATTGAACTCACACCACTGCACTCCAGCCTGGGTGACAGAGCAGGACCCTGTCTTAAAAATTAAAGGGAGGGCCCTTTATTACAAACAGCGAGCTCAGTATATATTTTCTGAGTTTTGTATCTGTTACAGGCTGAATTGTACCCTCCCAAATTCATACGTTAAAGTCCTAAGCCCTGGGACCACACAATGTGGCTGTATTTGGAGCTTACCTCTTTAAAGAGTTAACTACAGTAAAATGAGGTCACCAGGAGTGGGCCCTGATCCAATAGGACCGGTGTCCTCATAAGAAGAGGAGATGAGGACACAGACACACACAGAGGGACGACTCTGTGAGGACACAGGTAGAAGACGGCGTCTCCAAGCCCAGGAGAGGGGCCTCAGGAGGAACCAGCCCTGCCCACACCTGGATCTCAGACCTCCAGCCTCCAGGACTGTGGGAGAATCAATGTCTGTTGTTTCTAAGACACCCAGTCTACGGTATTCTGTGATAGCAGCCTGAGATGGACTAAGACATCTCATAAGAAGAGGAGGTGAGGACACAGACACACACAGAGGGATGACCCTGTGAGGACACAGGGAGAAGACGGCGTCTCCAAGTCCACAAGAGAGGCCTCAGGAGGAACCAGCCCTGCCCACACCTGGATCTCAGACCTCCAGCCTCCAGGACTGTGGGAGAATCAATGTCTGTTGTTTCTAAGACACCCAGTCTACGGTATTCTGTGATAGCAGCCTGAGATGGACTAAAGCATCTCATAAGAAGAGGAGATGAGGACACAGATACAGAGGGACGACCCTGTGAGCACACAGGGAGAAGACGGCGTCTCCAAGCCCAGGAGAGAGGCCTCAGGAGGAACCAGCCCTGCCCACACCTGGATCTCAGACTTCCAGCCTCCACGACCGTGGGAGAATCAATGTGTTTTGTTTCTAAGCCGCCCAGCCTCTGGTATTCTGTGACAGCAGCCTGAGATGGACTAAGACATCTCATAAGAAGAGATGAGGACACAGACACACACAGAGGGACAACCCTGTGAGGACACAGGTAGAAGACGGCGTCTCCAAGCCCAGGAGAGGGGCCTCAGGGGGAACCAGCCCTGCCCATACCTGGATCTCAGACCTCCAGCCTCCAGGGCTGTGGGAGAATCAATGTGTTTTGTTTCTAAGCTGCCCAGCCTCTGGTATTCTGTGACAGCAGCCTGAGATGGACTAAGTCATCTCATAAGAAGAGGACATGAGGACACAGACACACACCAAGGGACAACCCTGTGGGACACAGGGAGAAGACGGGGTCTCCAAGCCCAGGAGAGAGGCCTCAGGAGGAACCAGCCCTGCCCACACCTGGATCTCAGACCTCCAGCCTCCAGGACTGTGGGAGAATCAATGTCTGTGGTTTACAGTCCACCCAGTTTGCAGTGTTTTATTACGGCGGCCGAGCTAACTACCCATTCACTCTGAAGCAGTCGGGAGAAGGCAGACGTCAGAGATGCTGCCGAAACCTAGGCTGAATGGACGTGAACTTGGGATGCTGCCGAGACCTAGGCTGAATGGACGTGAACTTGGGTACCACTGGCTTCTCCCTGCTGTTGAATCCCAAAGACCATCTCGAGGCCATCTGGAGTCATGCTCCCCAGCCGGCTTCTCAGTAGAGACAGCACGTTACGGGGTGGGAAATGGTTATTCACAGTTGTTCAGTGGCTGCCTGCCTTGGTGTTGGGGAGCCACATGAGAATGCTCACAGCCACAGCCCTCCCGGGTGCGACTCCCCGGGATCCCGCCCTCTGCCCTCTCAGAGGGTTTCTCTCTCTCTCCGCTCAGTTCGCAGGAAGCAACTTGTCTGCAGTTCCCAAATCTACTTCTTGGAGCCTCTGTCCTCTACTATTTTCCTGGAGGGAACAGGCTGGGAAGGAGGGTGCTGTCCCCTTAAAACATTCAGTCAGCCGCGGCTTCAGATGGAGCAGTCATTTGTAGATAACTAGGACATGGGATCATATTCAACACTGCTTCCCATGAGTATTTTTTCTTTCTTTCTTTTTTATGAGACGGAGTCTCACTCTGTCTCCCACGTTGGAGTGCAGTAGTGCGATGTCGGCTCCCTGCAACCTCCGCCTCCCTGGTTCAAGCAATTCTCCTGCCTCAGTCTCCCGAGTAGCTGGGATGACAGGCACCCACCACCACGCCCGGCTAATTTTTGTATTTTTAGTAGAGACGGGGTTTCACCATGTTGCTCAGGCTGGTGTCGATCTCTTAACCTCGTGATCCACCCGCCTCGGCCTCCCAAAGTGCTGAGATTACTGGCCAAGTATTTTTAATATTAGTATTTTAGAAACTCAGTCACTCCACTAGTAAACCAGTATGGATAGAAATGCAAACATCAGGCCGGGCGTGGTGACTCCCGCCTGTAATCCCAGCACTTTGGAAGGCCGAGGCGGGTGGATCACTTGAGGTCAGGAGTTCGAGACCAGTCTGATCAACATGGTGAAACCCCGTCTCTACTTCAAATACAAAAATTAGCCAGGCGTGGTGGTGGGTGCCTGTAATCCCAGCTATTCAGGAGACTGAGGCAGGAGAATCACTTGATCCCGGGAGGTGGAGGTTGCAGTGAGCTGAGATCGCACCACTGCACTCCAGCCTGGGGGACAGAGTGGGACTCCGTCTCAAAAAAAAAAAAAAAGAAAAAAAAGAAACTCAAACATCACAGAGAGAGATCAATGTTTGTTTTTTTTTTTTAACTAGCATGTTAATTAGGGTTTTCTCTTTTTTTTTTTTCAAGACAAGGTCTCACTCTGTGGCCCAAGCTGGAGTGTAGGCCGGGCACGGTGGCTCACACCTGTAATCCCAGCATTTTGGGAGGCTGAGGTGGGCAGATCGCCTGAGGTTGGGAGTTTGAGACCAGCCTGGCCAAGACGGTGAAACCCTGTGTCTACTAAAAATACACAAATTAGCCGGGCATGGTGGCGGGTGCCTGTAATCCCAGCTACTCAGGAGGCTGAGGCAGGAGAATCGCTTGAACCCGGGAGGCGGAGGTTGCGGTGAGCTGAGATCGTGCCACAGCACTCCAGCCTGGGTGACAAGAGTAAACTCTGTCTCAAAATAAATAAATAAATAAATAGTATGCTGACAAGCAAATATGGCCTTTTCTGTTTGTTATTACGCCTGGCATCTCCAAGAAGGTACCGGACTTGCTGAGGTGTGGAGTAGCATCCAGGCTGGTGAGACATGGTTGGTTTGGGGGGCAGTGGGGCGGCGAGGGGCTTGTTGGGACCGGCTTGGAGGCCTGTGGGTGTCAGACCTGCAGCCTAGCGGGTTCTTGCCGTCCAGGAAGCTGTGAGTATTTGGTTTGGGGCAGCTGAACCCAGGAAGCAGGACTGAGGAGGTAAAAAGCAGAGAGGGATGAGCAGTCCACTCCCGCCGGATGCCAGCCAGCAGACACGGAGAGCATGAAGGATAAAAATAAAAGACCAGCTGCTCCCTGAGAGCTGATTCCTGGTTTGCCCTGGAGACTCAAGCTGCTCCTGAACTTCAAACAGTACCCACAGTGTTAGAAAACTGTTCACGAGGCCATGCGCGGTGGCTCATGCCTGTAATACCAGCACTTTGGGAGGCCGAGGCGGGCAGATCGCGAGGTCAGGAGATCGAGACCATCCTGGCTAACATGGCGAAACCCCGTCTCTACTGAAAACACAAAAAATTAGCCGGGTGTGGTGGCGGGCGCCTGTAGTCCCAGCTACTCGGGAGGCTGAGGCCGGAGAATGGCGTGAACCTGGGAGGCAGAGTTTGCAGTGAGCCGAGTTCGTACTATGTATTTACTGCGTATATTAAAACTATAACTTATGGGAAATGTGTCATTAGGTGAAACGTATTAATAAGAAAAAAAAGAAATAAAAACAAAACAAAACAAAAAAACCCTATAATTAAAAATACTACATTCAAACAACCTGACCAAAACTCTCTAAATGATTTCCCCAAAACAGAGCCGTAAGTAACTTGGGAACAAGACAAGAGGCAACCTGGGATGTCTTTCTATTTATTTATATCTCTAATTTTTTGAGTCTGTTTTTTTGTTTTGTTTTGTTTTGTTTTTCTTTTTGAGACAGAGTCTCGCTCTGTGGCCCAGGGTGGAGTGCAGTGGTGTGATCTCAGCTCACTGCAAGCTCCGCCTCCCGGGTTCACGCCATTCTCCTGCCTCAGCCTCCCGAGTAGCTGGGACCACAGGCGCCCGCTACCACGCCCGGCTAAGTTTTTGTATTTTTAGTAGAGACGGGGTTTCACCGTGTTAGCCAGGATGGTCTCGATCTCCTGACCTCATGATCCGCCCACCTCGGCCTCCCAAAGTGCTGGGATGACAGGCGTGAGCCACCGCGCCCAGCCTGTTTTTGTTTTTTAATGTTTTTTTTTAGTTTTCGGTGTACAAATCTACTTTCACGATTAATTTCTAAGTGTTTTATTCTTTTTGGTGTTATTGTTAATGTAATTGTTTTCTTATTCTCTTATTTATGTACTTATTTTGAGGTAGGGTCTCACTCTCTTGCCCAGGCTGGAGTGCATTGGCACAATCATGGCTCACAGCAGCCTTGAACTCCTGGGTTCTAGTGATCCTCCCACCTCAGCTTCCCAAGTAGCTGGGACTACAGGCGTGCACCACCATGCCCAGCTAATTTTTTTTTTGTTTTTTGAGACGGAGCCTCACTCTGTCATCTAGGCTGGAGTGCAGTGGTGTGATCTCAGCTCACTGCAACCTCTGCCTCCCGAGTTCAAGTGATTCTCCTGCCTCAGCCTCCCGAGTAGCTGGGATTCCAGGTACACGCCACCACACCCAGCTAATTTTTGTATTTTTGATAGAGACGGGGTTTCTACTAAATGTTGGCCAGGCTGGTCTCGAACTCCTGACCTCAGGTGATCCTCCCACCTTGCCCTCCCAAAGTCTTGGGATTACAGGCGGGAGGCCCTGCGCCCGGCCACGTTAATTCTTTAGAAGTCAACAGAGGCCCATTGCTCTGAGCCGCCGCCACCCCCGGCCCTGTTTGTGACGACCAATGGGCTGCCGTGGACGTAGGATTTTGGGTGCTAAAACCAGGAAAGCCCCCGCAGCACCCAGGCTCCGAGGCTCTGGGAGACAGGGTGTGAAAGACACAACCTCCCCGCCAGAGGGAAATGACCCATTACAATCCCCTGGGTGGTTTTCCAGGCCAAGCAGCTGGGGCCGCCTGTCTGGCCCAGGGTGGCCTGAATCTCTCGGTTCTGTCCTGGGAGAGGTGGGGATTTTTAAGCCTGACCTTTTAACTTTACCACAGGGCTGCTATCCAGCCTTCCTTCCTGTGACAGACTCTACGCCCATCTTCCAAAGCTCACAGAGCTGGCCGGGGAGTCCCAGGGCCCTCTTGTGAACTACGTCTTGGAAGGAGGTGGCTGTGTCTTCTCAGATACCATGTCCAGGCTTACATCTGAATCTTTTCGGTCCGACTTCAAGGGACGTAAATATCAGACCCCTGGAAGCACTCTGTGCATCCCTGTGATGGTGCTTTGCAGACTTTTGGCCTGTGTTTGACTTTCTGATGCGTTTTCATTTTCACTTTCATTTTTCTGTATTTATTTATGGAGACATAAGGTCTTGCTCTGTTGCCCCAGGCTGGAGTGCCATGGTGACATTATATAGCTCACTGCAACCTCAACTTCCTGGCCTGAACCGATCCTCCCACCTCAGCCTCCTGAGCAGCTGGGACCACAGGTGCACACCACCATGGCTGGCTAATTATTTATTTTTGTAGACATAGGGGTCTCACTATATTGCCCCGTCTTAGTTTTCATTTTTATTTATTATTATTATTATTATTTGAGACAAAGTTTCACTCTGTTGCCCAGGCTGGAGTGCAGTGGTGCGATCTTGGCTCACTGCAACCTCCATCTCCCGGGATCAAGTGATTCTCCTGCCTCAGCCTCCCGAGTAGCTGGGATTACAGGCATTTGCCACCACGCCCAGCTAATTTTTTGTATTTTTAGTAGAGATGGGGTTTCACTGTGTTAGCCAGGATGGTCTCGATATCTGGACCTTGTGATCTGCCTGTCTCGGCCTCCCAAAGTGCTGGGATTACAGGCATGAGCCACCACACCCGGCGAGTTTTCATTTTGATTATTATTTTTTTTTTTGAGATGAAATCTTGCTCTGTCACCCAGGTTGGAGTGCAGCGCTGTGATCTTGCCTCACTGCAACCTCCGCCTCCCGGGTTCAAATGATTCTCCTGCCTCGGCCTCTTGAATATCTGGAACTACGGGCATGTGCCACCACACCCAGCTCATTTTTGTATTATTAGTAGACACAGGGTTTTACCGTGGTGGCCAGGCTGGTCTTGAACTCCTGACCTCAGGTGATCCGCCCGCCTCGGCCTCTCAAAGTGCTGGGATGACAGACGTGAGCCACCACGCCTGGCCTCATCTTTCTATTTGGAAGTAAAGTCCTGTCTAGGTTTCTGAGGAGTGGGACCACATCACTGAAGATACACGAGCAAGAACATGGATTTGCTTATCTCTGTTTTGGTCATGTCCTCCCGGGGGGCAGGGGTGGGGGTGGGAAACCTCCTCCCCTCCCTCCCCCACTTCGAACACAGAGTGAGTGTTGGTGACACTCAGCCAGGGACAGGACCCCACTGCGAGCCAGGTTCCTCTTTCTACTGACTCTCTGGGGACCCTGTTTGCCTCCCTGCAACACGCTTTGCCGAAGAGCGTCTGTGCTGGCTGCCACGTGAGCCGCCCCTGTCCCTACTCTCAGCAGCCTTCCCCACCTGCAAACCCACATCGGGGGCCTCCCATGCTGGGTTGGATGGTGGCCCCCAGAGATATGTCCGTGTCCTGAGCCCTGCTATTTGGGGAAGGGGTTTCATTTGGAAAAGAGGGTCTTTGCAGATTCATTCCGTTGTGGATCTTGAGAGAAAATAATCCTGCATTGTCTGGGTGGGCCTTAAATGCAATGACAGGTGTCCTTCTAAGAGACAGAAGAGGAGACACAGACACAGAGGAGAAGGCCACGTGGAGACGGAGACAGAGCCTGGAATGACGCGGCCACAAGCCCAGGGATGCCTGGAGCCCCCAGGAGCTGGGAGAGACAGGAAGGACCCTCCCCTAGAACCCTGGAAGGAACTAAATATAATTATACTGGATGGAACAGTGGCCCCCAGAAAGATCTGTCCACATCCTAAAGCCCAGGACCTGGAATGAGACCGGATTTGGAAATAGGTTCTCTGCAGATGTAATTAGGTGAAGGACCTTGAGGTGAGATGATCCTGGAGTAGGGTGTCCCCTAAATCTAATGACAGGTGCCCTTGTAAGAGACAGAGGAGGAGACACAAAGGAGAAGGCCACATGGAGATGCAGGCAGAGACTGGAGTGATGCGGCCACAAGCCCAGGGATGCCTGCAGCCCCCAGGAGCTGGGAGAGGTGGGAAGGACCCTCCCCTAGAACCCTGGAAGGAACTGAATATAATTATACTGGATGGAACAGTGGCCCCCAGAAACATCTGTCCACATCCTAAAGCCCAGGACCTGGAATGAGACCGGATTTGGAAATAGGTTCTCTGCAGATGTAATTAGGTGAAGGACCTTGAGGTGAGATGATCCTGGAGTAGGGTGTCCCCTAAATCCAATGACAGGTGCCCTTGTAAGAGACAGAAGAGGAGACACAGACACAGAGGAGAAGGCCACGTGGAGACGGAGACAGAGCCTGGAATGACGCGGCCACAAGCCCAGGGATGCCTGGAGCCCCCAGGAGCTGGGAGAGACAGGAAGGACCCTCCCCTAGAGCTCCTTGAGGGAGCACGGACCTGAGACATTTTGATTTCAGACTTCTGGCCCCCGGAACTGTAAGAAAGTAAATTCCTGTTGTCGAAGTCCCCAGTTTGCGGCATTTTTTGTGTCAGCCTCAGGGGACTCACAGAAATGGCTTTGTCTCTGCACCCCTAAAATAATTTTAACGTTGCTACCGAACAAGTTTGAAAGATGCAGGCACTTTCTGACATGCCACGAGCTTTGTTACTTAAAATACAACTGCCAGCCGGGCGTAGTGGTTCACACCTGTCATCCTAGCACTTCGGGAGGCCAGGGCGGGCAGATCACCTGAGGTCAGGGGTTCAAGACCAGCCTGGCCAACATGGTAAACCCCGTCTCTACTAAAAATACAAAAATTAGCCAGGTGTGGTGGCTCACACCTGTAATCCCAGCACTTTGGGAGGCCGAGGCGGGTGGATCATCTGAGGTCAGGAGTTCGAGAACAGCCTGGCCAATGTGGCGAAACCCCGTCTCTGCTAAAAATACAAAAATTAGCTGGACGTGGTGGCGGGCGCCTGTAGTCCCAGCTACTCAGGAGGCTGAGGCAGGAGAATCACTTGAACCCTGGAGGCAGAGGTTGCAGTGAGCTGAGATCATGCCACTGTACTCCAGCCTGGGTGAGACTTAGTCTCAAACAAAACAAAAAACAAGAAAAACAAAACACAGCTGCTTTGTTACTGTTCTGGAGGAACCGAATAGACTCTAATCATGTTGGTGTTTTACAGGCAATTATCCATTTAAATAACCTGTAAAGGAACTGTCTTTAAAGATTTGGGAATTCTGCTGGGCGTGGTGGCTCACGCCTGTAATCCCAGTACTTATTGGGAGGCCGAGGCGGGCGGATCATGAGGTCAGGAGTTCGAGACCAGCCTGGCCAATATGATGAAACCCCGTCTCTACTAAAAATACAAAAATTAGCCGGGTGTGGTGGCAGGCGCCTGTAGTCCCAGCTACTTGGGAGGCTGAGGCAGGAGAGTCGCTGGAACCCGGGAGGCGGAGGTTGCGGTGAGCCAAGATGGCGCCACTGCACTCCAGCCTGGGCAACAGACCAAGACTCTGTCTCAAAAAAAAAAAAGATGTGGGAATTCCACATGCTTCTTTGCCCTCCTTGAAGCTTCTGTTTCAATCTTATTGCCTCCTGATGTGATGTAGACCTGGATTTGAAAGCCTTGTAGTGGTGACCCTGTCCACCTCATGACAGCAAAACAGTTCATGTGTTGAAATTTAAACACAGGTTTCACTTCCTGCTACCATAAGGATCCCACATGCTGGAAACTTTCCTCTGTTGAAATGTTCTCTGGGGTCAAAACTGATCAGGCTGGGTGCAGTGGCTCAGGCCTGTCATCCCAGCATTTTGGGAGTCTGAGTGAGGCAGGTGGATCACTTGAGGTCAGGAGTTTGAGACCAGCCTGGCCAACATGGTGAAATCCCATCTCTACTAAAAATACAAAATTAGGCCGGGTGCTGTGGCTCATGCCTGTAATCCCAGCACTTTGGGAGGCTGATGCGGGCGGATCACCTGAGGTCAGGAGTTCGAGGCCAGCCTGGCCAACATGCTGAAACCCTGTCTCTACTAATAATACAAAAATTAGCCGGGCATTGGCCAGGCGTGGTGGCTCACGCCTGTAATCCCAGCACTTTGGGAAGCCGAGGCGGGTGGATCACGAGGTCAGGAGATCAAGACCATCCTGGCTAACACAGTGAAACCCTGTCTCTACTAAAAAAAATACAAAAATAAATTAGCCGGGCGTGGTGGCGGGCGCCTGTAGTCCCAGCTACTCGGGAGGCTGAGGCAGGAGAATGGCGTGAACCCGGGAGGCAGAGGTTGCAGTGAGCCGAGATCGCACCACTGCACTCCAGCCTGGGTGACAGAGAGAGACTCCGTCTCAAAAAAAAAAAAAAGGAAGAAAATCTCATGCTCAACCTCAAATTGGAAACGTGAATCAGGGCGTCTCAGAGGGCCTGAGCTGGGTTTCTGTGACTGACGTGGTACTCTGGCCACTTGCCCATCACAAAAACGGATGAGACTGTGGAAAGCAGATCTTTATCTTTCTGAGAAGGAAGCAACAGAGGGACTCGTCACCGGCCTTTCCGTTGGCCTTGGCGTCTTAATGACCACAGATAGTGTCCATGGACTGAGTTTCCTCGTGGCCAGCAAGGACAGGGCTGAAAAATGGAACCACTCCACACGGAGGCACTGGATGAGTGTCTGCAGACAACTGAAGATGAAGCTAGGTGTCTCATCAACAATTTCAGAATATTATCCACTAGCTTAGGAAGATACAAAAAGCCTTCTGGGAGGGCGAGGCGGGTCGATCACCTGAGGTCAGGAGTTGGAGACCAGCCTGGCCAACATGGTGAAACTCCATCTCTACTCAAAATACAAAACTTAGCTGGGTGTGGTGGCAGGCGCCTGTCATCCCAGCTACTCGGGGGGCTGAGGCAGGAGAATTGCTTGAACCAGGGAGGCGGAGGTTGCAGTGAGCCGACATGGCGCCATTGCACTCCAGCTTGGGCGACAGAGCAAGACTGTGTCTCAAAAACAAACAAACAATAAAACACAAAAAACAAAAAACAAAAAAATCCAGGACGAGGACTTGCAAATAGAGTTTCCATTTCTACCCCTGTGTAAAATTCCTTGAGTATTGCATTTTTAAAAATCATTTCCCATTTCTAAACTTTGTAACAAAAGAATATCTTTTTTACATTGAACAAATCATCTTAATTTCCCTCTTCTTTTTTTTTTTTTTTTTTTTTGACACAGAGTCTCACTCCATCACCCAGGCTGGAGTGCAGTGGCACAGTCTTGGCTCACTGCAAGCTCTGCCTCCCAGGTTCAAGTGATTCTCCTGCCTCACCCTCCTTAGTAGCTGGGATTCCAGGCACCCGCCACCACACCTGGCTAATTTTTGTATTTTTAGTAGAGACGGGGTTTTGCCATGTTGGCCAGGTTGGTCTCGAACTCCTGACCTTAGACGACCCGCCTGCCTGAGCCTTCCAAACTGCTGGGATGACAGGTGTGAGCCACCATGCCTGATGCTTAATTTCCTTCTTAAAACATGCTCCTCTGTGCCCTTCCCCTTCTAAGATGAGCCAGGAGGCTAATTGGGTAGACAAAAGAAGACAGAAGTTTGTGTCCTTCTAGACAGAACTGGTGTGGCCCACCAGGCTATAGATGGAGATGTCTCTTCTGGGAGAAGACTGCCTCTTGGTCCTTTCCATTGAGAAAACGCTTCCTTTTCAGCCCTGAGCTGGGGGTATCAGGAGTCCAGGAAAGAAAGAAGGCAGAGGAGAGAGAGAGGTGTTTGGATGTAAAGATGTGTCTACCACGTTGACCAGAATCTTGACGACATCACCATGAGCTCGGTGACTCAGAGGGACCCTGGACATTTTGGACGTTTGTCACTTGCTGGCCACTTTCTTTCTTTCTTTCTTTTTTTGAGATGGAGTCTTGCTCTGTCGCCCACAGGCTGAAGTGCAGTGGCGCAATCTTGGCTCACTACAACCTCTGCCTCCCCAGTTGAAGTGATTCTTCTGCCTCAGCCTCCCGAGTACCTGGGACTACAGGCGCCCGCCACCACGCCTGGCTAATTTTTGTATTTTTAGTAGAGACGGGGTTTCACCATGTTAGCCAGGATGGTCTCGATCTCCTGACCTCGTGATCCGCCCACCTAGGCCTCCCAAAGTGCTGGGATGACAGGCATGAGCCACCGTGCCCGGCCACTTTCTGGCCATTTTCATTTCTGTAGGCAATGGACGGGTCCTAGGAGTCCCCATGGCTAAAATTAAGATGCAATTTAGTTGGAAGCGACATGGATTCAGGGGTCCTAGGAGCCTGCCACCAAGAATAACTCAGACCTGGTCAAGTTTCAAGGTATCAGGTCCCTGTTTGTTCAAATCAGAGTCCTCATGGGCCCAAAAGTTCTGTGGTCTACTGTTTCCAAAAGCCTCCTGAAGCCCTTGCGTACAGGCAACCCCCCCAGCTGCCTCTGAGCCAAGCAAGGAGGGTGTAAGTTCAGAGGCATGATCAGGGCAGGCGTCCTCACTTGCTCTCTCTGTGTGTGTCGAAGATGAAGTCCCCTAGATTTCACCGGACGAGATGAGACCTGACATTCCACATTGTCCTTGAACACCTGGCAGTCAGCACCCACTACTTCCTGAGTCCTGGAAAAAAGTCAACCTCATCTCTCGTTGGATGAGTCTCTCGTTGGATGAGTTGTCCCAGGAGACACGCCAGGACCCCACCCAAGCCTTCCTAGCTGAAAATCATCACTGAGCCAGAAAAGCTGTCACTCATATCCCCGGTGACCGCCGACGGTGGTTCGGAGCTGGGGTAGCTCATGAGTCCCTGCAGTACTGGCGACATACCTGTTGTGTGGATTGCTAAACTGAGGCTCGGGGCCGTGACGGCACCCGGTCACAGCCCCCGGCGGAGTCCCCACGTGCCGGCCCCTCCTGTTGGCGACGCGCGATTTCCGCCCCCCTGCCTGACTTCCCGTGTCTCCATGCCACATTCATGAGTAGCTTCATGTTGAGTTTGAGCCTGCTTCTGGGTACACCACCCCTGTGGTGACGGGAGGGAAAGTAAAGGTTTTTCTCACTTGACAGAAGAGGAAATTGAGGTTAGCTATTAGGTCATGGCATGGCCGTGGTCAGACCCACGGCTGATAACATGTAAAGGCATGCCTGAATCAAGCCAGCCCCGTCTGGCACTCAACACACACCCCACGTCTTTGCAGCCGGGCGGGACCAGGCGGGACCCACACCGCCATCCCTCAGGAGACCTCCCTGCCGCCTCCCCCACCTCTTTCACCCCGTATGGCGTGTGCCTGATGACCTCTCATCACGATGCCCCTGTCCCCCCGACATGTGGGTTTAGGGGAAAAATCCAGCAATGGCCTAGGGCAGGTTACATAAGATTCCTCACAAAAGACTCTGATGTTCTGGCAGTATTGCTGAGTGTCTCTAAAACCATGGAAAGCCCCAGGGGCTGGCAGAGCTGCAGGCAGTCAGCTGGGGAGGTGGCGTTCATGCTGCCATTAACCAGGCTGAGTGTTGATCAAAGGTTTTCAACTGGGGCCACTGTGGTCCCCAGGGGACGCTGGGCAGCAGCGACATCTCTGGCTGTCACGACGGGGTGGAGGAGCTCCTGGCATCTGGTGGGTGCAGCCCAGGGACACCGTTCAACACACTACACTGCATGGGACGGCCCTGCCACAGAGTGTCATCCAGCCCCAAAATGTCAGCAGTGCTGAGGCTGAGAAACTCCACATATCGGTTATCCCCACATGAGAGACTCTGTATATTGGTTATCTATGTATCCATCTATGTATCTACCTATCTAGCCATCCATCTATTTATCTCTCTATCTATCATCTATGTATCTATCTGTCTAGCCATCTATCTATCCATCTATCATCTATGTATCTATCCATCTATTCATCCATCTATCTATCCTGTATGTATTTATCTATCCATCCATCCATCTATTCTATCTATCTATCTCTATTATCTATCTATCTATCTATCTATCTCTATTATCTATCTATCATCTATGTATCTATGTATCTATCCATCCATGTATGTGTCTATCATCTATGTATCCATCCATCCATCCTTCCATCCATCCATTCATCCATCCATCCATCCATCCATCCATCCATCTATTCTATCATCTATGTATCTATGTATCCATCCATTCATTGTATCTATCATGTATCTATTATCTATCTATCATGTATGTATCTATCCATCTATTCATCCATCTGTCTATCCTGTATGTATTTATCTATCCATCCATCCATCCATCCTGTATGTATTTATCTATCCATCCATCCATCCATTTATTCTATGTATCTATCTATGTATCTATGTATCTATGTATCTATGTATCTATCGATCTATCTATCTATCATCTATGTATCTATGTATCCATCCATTCTATCTATCTATCTATCTATCTATCTATCTATCTATCTATCTATCTATCTCTATTATCTATCATCTATGTATCTATGTATCTATCCATTCTATCTATGTATGTATCTATCTTCTCTATCATCTATGTATCTATGTATCCATCCATCTATGTAAATATTATCTATGCATCCATCCATCCATCCATCCATTCATCCATCCATCTATTCTATCATCTATGTATCTATGTATCTATCCATTCATTGTATCTACCATGTATCTAACTATCCTCTATCTATCATCTATCTATCTATCTCATCTATCATCTTTATACATCTATCATCTACCACCTATCTGTCTCAATATCTGTCAATCTGTCATCTATATCTATGTATTACCTATCTATCTCAATAGCTAGCTATCAATCATCTGTCATCTAATCTATTCATCCATCTATCTCAATATCTATCAATCATCGAATAGCTATATCTATTCATCTATCTGTCTACACCTGGCTTAGATCATGATGGACTCACTACTCTGGGAGAGTAGCTGTGAGGAACACCACCAGTGTCCTCACTAATACAAGCTTTTTGTTTTTCTCTAGCAGCTGAACAAGCCCTGGCTTGGAGATGAACAATATGAAAACTGGTGAAGCTCGTCCAGCTCACAGATGCTCACTCACAGATCCCCTGCTCCACCAGCCATAACTACAACTTTGATTGCACAAGAGATTAATTTCAGCCACTTTCTCCTGGTAAGAGACTCTGACAATGGGCTGGTTCTGGATGGTTGACAGAGGCTGCACACTCAGTGCCTCGGTGTTCTGGAAGCCCCTTTTGACAGCCGGGCGCAGTGGCTCATGCCTGTAGTACCAGCACTTTGGGGGGCTGAGATGGGTGGATCACTTGACGTGAGGAGTTCAAGACCAGCCTGGCGACCACAGTGAAACCCTGTCTCTACTAAAAACACAAAAATTAAGCCAGGCACAGTGGCGTGCACCTGTAATCCAAGCTACTCAGTAGGCTGAGGCAGGAGAATTGCTGGAACCTGGGAGGCGGAGGTTGCAGTGAGCCGTGATTGCGTCACTGCACTCCAGCCTGGGCAACAGAGTGTGACTCCGTCTCAAAAAGAAAAAGAAAAGAGGCCAGGCGCAGTGGCTCCCGCCTGTAATCCCAACACTTTGGAAGGCCAAGGTGGGTGGATCACGGGGTCAGGAGATTGAGACCATCCTGGCTAACACAGTGAAACCCCGTCTCTACTAAAAAATACAAAAAAATTAGCCAGCTGTGGTGGCAGGTGCCTGTAGTCCCAGCTACTCAGGAGGCTGAGGCAGGAGAATGGCATGAAGCTGGAAGGCAGAGGTTGCAGTGAGCCAAGATCGCACCACTGCACTCCAGCCTGGGCGACAGAGTGAGACTCTGTCTCAAAAAGAAAAGGAAAAGAAAAAAAGAAAACACCTTTTGATATAGACAGCCTCATTGTGGCACATGAAAGGTTAAAAGTCTCTACCCCCAAGTGAATGTGGAACTTCTGCCACATGCATGTTTGTCCCGTATCCACGTGTCAGGATGCCCTTCATTAAAATTCATAGCTCCTCCTATAACCCGTTGAATACAAGTATGCTTGGTCATCTCATTCAACATAAATTCCCATCTCCGTCTTTTCTCCTTCGAAATGTCTACTTTTAGTCTCTGCCAGAGGCTACATTTCCCAGCCTGTTAGGCTATACAAATCAAGCTCTCCTCTCCAAATGTGTACATCTTGTCATTTTTTTTTTCTTTTAGCGACGAGATCTCGGTCTGTCACCCAGGCTGGAATGCGGTGGTGTGATCACAGCCCACTGCAGCCTCCAACTCCTGGGCTCAAACTGTCCTCCTACTTCAACCTCCCAAAGCACTGGGGTGAAAGACAGGAGACACCTTGCCCAACCAATCTCATGCTTTTAAGTTGACACCTTCCATTCTCTTGATGGCACTGAGCACTTGCCTTCAACGGCATGTCTACGGATGGCCAGCTGGGTCCCTTCCGGGGCTCCAGACACGATTCGCTTAGCTGTCTGTTGTCTGAGAGTTCTTCCTGATTGACACATGGCCTCCTGCCTTATAACTTTCCCCACCTGAGTCCTCTCGTCTGTCCCACATCACTCGCTGACAACACCCACAATGGCCAGGTGTGTCCTTCTGGAATTCCAGGTGAGCAAGTGTTCTGCCTTCGGTGATATGGGGGCCCACCTGCTCCTCTGCCTTTTTTCCTAGCTCCTTGGTCCAGGGCTCATCACACCAGATATGTAAGCAAAAAGAAGAGGCTCCCAGGCTGGGGGGGGGTCTCCTGTCCAGGGTCTCCTGTGTAAGAGTGTCCTGGGGGTATAGCAAACAATGACCCCACACTGGGGGTACTTAAACAACAGAAATTCATCATCTCCCAGTCCTGGAGGTGAAGAGTCTGAGATTAAGGTGCAGGCTGGCCCACGGCATTAGTCTGTTCTCACGCTGCTAATAAAGACATACCTGGCTGGGCGCAGTGGCTCAAGCCTGTAATCCCAGCGCACTGGGAGGCCGAGGTGGGTGGATCACCTGAGGTCAGGCGTTTGAGACCATCCTGGCTAACATGGTGAAACCCCATCTCTACTAAAAATACAAAAATTAGCCAGGTGTGGTGGTGGGTACCTGTCATCCCAGCTACTCGGGAGGCTGAGGCAGGAGAATCACTTGAACCTGGGAGGTGGAGGTTGCAGTGGGCTGAGATCATGCCACTGCACTCCAGCCTGGGCAACAGAGTGAGACTCCGTCTCCAAAAAAAAAAAAAAAAAAGAGAGACATACCCAAGACTGGGTAATTTATAAAGGAAAGAGGTTTAATGGACTCACAGTTCCACATGGCTGGGGAGACCTCGCAATCATGGCGGAAGGCAAAGGAGGAGCAAAGTCATGTCTTACATGGTGGCAAGCAAGAGAAAAGGGGAAAGTCCCTTTTATAAAACCATCAGATCTCCTGAGACTTATTTACTCTCACAGGAACAGTATGGGAGAAAACTGCCCATAAGGTTCAATTATCTCTGCCTGGTCCTGCCCTTCACATGTGGAAATTATTATTATTATTTAATTTTACTTTAAGTTGTGAAATACATGTGCAGAACGTGCAGGTTTGTTGCATAGGTATCCGTGTGCCATGGTGGTTTGCTGCACCTGTCAACCCATTGTCTAGGTTTTAAGCCCCACATGCATTGGGTATTTGTCCTAATGCTCTCCCTCCCCTTGCCCCCCCACCCCCCAACAGGCCCCGGTGTGTGATGTTCCCCTCCCTGTGTCTGTGTGTTCTCATTGTTCAGCTCCCACTTATGAGTGAGAACATGTGGCATTTCATTTTCTGTTCTTGTGTTAGTTTGCTGAGAGTGACTTTCTGGCTTTATCCACGTCCCTGCAAAGGATATGAACTCATCCTTTTTTACAGCTGCATAGTATTCCATGGTGTCTATGTGCCACTTTTTTTTTTTATCCAGTCTATCATTGATGGGCATTTGGATTGGTCCCAAGTCTTTGCTATTGTAAATAGTGCTGCAATAAACATAGACCCCTGAAGATTATTACAATTCCAGGTGAGATTTGGGTGGGGATATAGTCAAACCATATCAACCATCCTCCCTGTGGAGGCTCTAGGGGAGGATCCCTCCTGCCTCTGCAAGCTCCTGGGGGCTCCAGGCATCCCTGGGCTTGTGGCCGCATCACTCCAGTGTCTGCCTCTGTCTCCACGTGGCCTTCTCCTCTGTGTCTGTGTCTCCTCTTCTGTCTCTTACAAGGACAGCTGTCATTGGATTTTGGGCCCACTCTAATCCAGAATGATCCAATCTCAAGGTCCTTAACTTAATCACATCTGCAAAGACCCTATTTCCAAATAAGGTCTTACAGACTCTGAGCATTAGGATATGGACAAATGTTTCTGGTGGCCACTATTCAATCCACTACAATTGTATCCAGTTCCTTCTGGGAGGCTCTAAGGGAGGATCCTTCGTGCGTCTCCCAGCTCCTGGGGGCTCCAGGCATCCCTGGGCTTGTGGCCCCATCACTCCAGTCTCTGCCTCTGTCTCCCCATGGCCTCCTCCTCTGTGTCTGTGTCTCCTCTTCTGTCTCTCAGAAGTGAACCTGTCATTGGATTTTGGGCCCACCCTAATCCAGGATGATCTCATCCCAAACCCTTAAATCACATCTTCAAAGACTTTTTCAGCAAACAAAGGCCTGTTTCCAGGTTCCAGGGGGTTAGGACATAGTCCTGTCTTTTGCAGGTACGCACCATTGAATCCACTACACATAGCGTTAATAACTTGTGCCCATTTTCCTTTAATTGTCCCACTTTTAGCCCTGAGGTTCTTGTGTCCTGAAAATACCTTATAAATCCAGGGCAAACCAAGATGGATTATCTTCCCGCATCCAACACCTGCACAGGTAAGTACAATTCTGTTTAATCCTGATGTCTGCTCAGGCTGGCTCTTCTCTCTGCCTACCATAGCTGGGTTCTGTGCTTGGTATGGACACCCGCCCCTTTCCTTTCCTTTTCCTTTTCCTTTCCTTTCCATTTCTTTCCTTTCCTTCCCTTCCCTTTTCTTTTCCTTTTCCTTTTCCTTTCCTTTCCCTCCCTTCCCTTCCCTTTCCTCCCGTCCCTTCCCTTCCCTTCCTTTCCCTTCTCTTCCCTTCCCTTCCCTCCCTTCCCCTCCTTTTCCTTTCCTTTTCCTTTCCCTTCCCTCCCTTCTCTTCCCTTTCCTCCCCTCCCTTCCCTTCCCTTCCTTTCCCTTCTCTTCCCTTCCCTCCCTTCCCTTCCTTTTCCTTTCCTTTCCCTTCCCTTCCCTTTCCTCCCCTCCTTTCCCTTCCCTTCCCTTCCTTCCCTTCCTTCCCTTCCTTCCCTTCCCTTTCCTTTCCTGCCCTCCCTTCCTTTTCCTTCCCTTCCTTTCCTTTCCTTCTCTTTCCCTTTCCTTCCCTTTTCCTTTCCTTCCCTTCCCTCCCTTTCCCTTTCCCTCCCCCTCCCCCTCCCCTTCCCCTTTCTTCCTCTCCCCTCCCCTTCCCCTCCCCTCCCCTTCCCTTCCCTTTGACAGAGACTTGCTCTGTTGTCCTGGCTGGAGCGTGGTGATGCTACCTCAGCTCACTGTAACCTCAGCTTCCCTGGTTCAAGCAATTCTTCTGCCTCAGCCTCCTGAGTAGAGTAGCTGGGATGACAGGCACCCACCACCACACTCAGCTAATTTTTGTATTTTTAGTAGAGATGGGGTTTCACCATGTTGCCCAGGCTGGTCTCGAACTCCTAACCTCAAACAATCCACCCACCTTGGCCTCCCAAAGTGCTGGGATTACAGGCATCAGCCACCACGCCCAACCTGCCTTTTTCTTTTCTTTTATTATTATTATTTTTTAAAGATAAAAACAACTTTGTAGAGATAGAATTCCTATAGCATGCAATTCACCCATCTACAGTTCATTGGGTTTAGAACGTTAAGTTGTGCAAACACCTCCACAGTCTATTTTAGGATATTTTCTTTTTCTTTCTTTTTTTTTTTTTTTTGAGACAGTTTTGCTCTTGTTGCCCAGGCTGGAGTGCAATGGCACAATCTCTGCTCACCGCAACCTCCGCCTCCCAGGTTCAAGCGATTCCCCTGCCTCAGCTTCCCGAGTAGCTGGGACTACAGGTGCCCGCCATCACACCCGGCTAATTTTGTATTTTTAGAAGAGATGGGATTTTTCCATGTTGCCCAGGCTGGTCTCGAACTCCTGACCTCACGTGATCCACCCGCCTTGGCCTCCCAAAGTGCTGGGATTGCAGGCATGAGCCACTGTACCCAGCCATTTAGGATATTTTCGTCACCCCAAAAAGAAATCCTATACCCTCTGGCTCTTACTCCCTGCTATTGTCTGAAGGTTTATATCACCCCAAAATATATAGGTTTCAACCCTAAACCTCAGGATGCTGTCAGGAGGTGAGAGCTTTTGGGGAGATTAGGGTGAGATGAGTTTACAGCAGAGATGCTCCATGATGAGACAAATTTCCTTATAAGAACAGGAAGAGGGCCAGGCATGGTGGCTCACGCCTGTAACCCCAGCACTTTGGGAGGCCGAGGGGTGGCGGGGGAGGGGGGTGGATCACCTGAGGTCAGGAGTTCGAGACCAGCCTGGCCAATATGGCGAAACCCTGTCTCTACTAAAAAAAAAAAAAAGTACTAAAAATTGGCCGGGCGCGGTGGCAGGCACCTGTAATCCCACCTACTCGGGAGGCTGAGGAAGGAGAATCGCTTGAACCTGGGAGGCGGAGGTTGCAGTGAGCGGAGATTGCACCACTGCACTCCAACCTGGACAAAAAGAGTGAAACTCCACCTCAGAAAAACAAAACAACAACAACAAAAAAAACAGGAAGAGACCGCAGAGCATCCATGTACTCCCTCCTTCTCTCCCTCCCTCCATTCCTCCCTTCTTCACCCCTCTCCCACAAATATAAGCACAGAGAACAACCCTGTGGGGACACAGGGAGAAGACGGCGTCTCCAAGCCCAGGAGAGAGGCCTCAGGAGGAACCAGCCCTGCCCACACCTGGATCTCAGACTTCCAGCCTCCAGGACTGTGGGAGAATCAATGTCTGTCGTTTCTAAGCCACCCAGTCTATGGTATTCTGTGACAGCAGCCTGAAATGGACTAAGACACCTCATAAGAAGAGGAGGTGAGGACACAGACACACACAGAGGGGCGACCCTGTGAGGACACAGGGAGAAGACGGCGTCTCCAAGTCCCGGAGAGAGGCCTCAGGAGGAATCAGCCCTGCCTACACCTGGATCTCAGACCTCCAGCTCCAGGACTGTGGGGGAATCAACGTTTGTTGTGTATAAGTCACCCAGTCTATGGTATTCTGTGATAGCAGCCTGAAATGGATGAGAACATCTCATAAGAAGAGGAGATGAGGACACAGACACACACAGAGGGGCGACCCTGTGAGGACACGGGGGAAGACATCATCTACAAGCCAAGGAGAGAGTCCTCAGGAGGAACCAGCCCTGCCCATTCACTGATCTCAGACCTCCAGCCTCCAGGGCTGTGGGACAATCAATGTCTGTTGTGTATAAGCCACGCAGTCTATGGTATTCTGTGATAGCAGCCTGAGATGGACTAAGACACCTCATAAGAGGAGGAGATGAGGGCACAGACACACACAGAGGGATGGCCCTGTGAGGACACAGGGAGAAAACAGCATCTACAAGCCAAAGAGACAAGCCTTAGGAGGAACCACCCCTGCCCACACCTTAATCTTGGATTTCCAGCCTCCAGGACTGTGGGAGAATCAATGTCTCTTGTTTCTAAGCCACCCAGTCTATGGTATTCTGTGATAGCAGCCTGAGATGGACTAAGACATCTCATAAGAGGAGGAGATGAGGGCACAGACACACACAGAGGGATGGCCCTGTGAGGACACAGGGAGGAGACAGCATCTACAAGCCCAGGAGAGAGGCCTCAGGAGGAACCAGCCCTGTCCACACCTGATGTCCAGCCTCCAGGAGAATCAAGGTCTGGCTTTTAAACCACCTCGTCTATGGTCCTTTGTGGTAGCCGCCTTCAGCTTGGGCCCCCACCCCATCCCACAAACACCCCCAACCTTGTCCGCCTCTGTGTGCCTTGTGGGCAGCCCCCAGTACGTGGCCTCAGACTGCTGTTCCACCCTCCAGAGTCTCAGGATGAACTGGAAGGTATTAAGGAAGTCATCTGAGGGCTCTGAGCAAAATGGAAACTAATTTCAGTGGGAAAAGAGGATCTGCAGTGAGTGAGTCTGTTGAGCTCGGGCAGAGAAGAAGCCTGGTGTCAGGGTCCTTCTGCCTGAGCCTGTGGGGCCAGGTAATGTTAACAGGAAGCACACTCAGACCCAAGCGAGGTCTCAGAAGATTTAAGGGAAGTTCAATCTTCACACGTGTCTCTGGTTTCCAGTAATATCTGGCCCCCAATATTCTCCCTGGTCCTCAATATTTTCTGGTTCTTAGTAATCTCTCAGCCACACGCGGTGGCTCACGCCTGTCATTCCAGCACTTTAAGAGGCTGAGGTGGGCAGACCACCTGAGGTCAGGAGTTCGAGACCAGCCTGGCCAACATGGTGAAACCCCATCTCTACTAAAAATACAAAAATTAGCTGGGCGTGGTGGTGCTCACCTGTAATCCCAGCTACTTAGGAGGCTGAGGCGGGAGAATTGCTTGAACCTGGGAGGCGGAGGTTGCAGTGAGCCGAGATTTCGTCACTGCACTCCAGCCTGGGCAACAACAGCGAAACTCCATCTCAAAAAAAATAAGAAATAAATAAAAATAATCTTGGCCGGGCGCGGTGGCTCACGCCCGTCATCTCAGCACTTTGGGAGGCTGAGATGGGTGGATCACCTGAGGTCAGGAGTTCGAGACCATCCTGGCGAACATGGTGAAACCCTGTCTCTACTAAAAATACAAAAATTAGCCAGGCATGGTGGCAGGTGCCTGTAATCCCAGCTACTCGGGAGGCTGAGGCAGGAGAATGGCGTGAACCTGGGAGGTGGAGCTTGCAGTGAGCTGAGACCGTGCCACTGCACTCCAGCCTGGGTGACAGAGCGAGACTCCGTCTCAAAAAAAAAAAAATATATATATATATAATAAAATATTAAATATTTAATATATATAATAAAAAATAATAATAATCTCTCTGGTCTGTAATATTCTCTGATTCCCCAAAAGCTCCCTAGTCCCCCAAAACCTGTCTGGTTCCCCAAAATCTTTCTGGTCTTTAATATTCTTGCTGAGCCCAATGGTCTCCCTGATCCTCAATATCCTTGCTGGGCCCTGATCATCTTGTTTGTCCCCAATCTTCTCTCTGGTTCCCTAAAATCTCTCCAGTCCCCTCAAATCTGTTTGGTTCTCCCTGGCCGCCAATATTCTCTCTAATCCTCAATATTCTCTGTGGTTCACAATAATCTTTCCAGTCTCCAGTATTCTTTCTGGTTCCCCAAAATCTCTCTAGTCCCCCAAATCCTGCCTAACTCCCAAAGCCTGTCTAATTTCCAATACTTCCATTAAGCCCCAATATTTTATCTGGTCTGCAATAATCTTCCTGATCCCCAATCATCTCCTTGGCCCCCAATAATCTTCCTGCCCCCAGTAATCTCCCTGGTCCTCAGTATTTTCTCAGATCCCCAATATTCTCTGTGGTCCCCAATCATCTCCTTGGTCCCTAATCTCTCTGGTCCCCAATAATATTTCTGATCCCCAATATTCCTCTGGTCCCCAATAATCTTTCGGCTCCCCAATATTCTCTCTGATCCCCAATCATCTCCTTGGTCCCTAATAATCTCTCTGGTCCCCAATCACCTCCCTGATCCCCAGTAATCTCTGAGATCTCAATATTCTCTCTGAGCCTCAATATTCTCTCTGAGTCTCAATGTTCTCCCATCCCCAATAATCTCTCTGGTCCCTAATAATCTCCCTGCTCCCCAGTATTCTCTCCGATCTCCAATTATCTCCTTGGTCCCTAATAATCTCTCTGGTCTCCAATAATCTTTCAGATTCCAATATTCTCTCTGGTCCCCAATATTCTCTCTGGTCCCCAATAATCTCCCTGCTCCCCAATATTCTCTCTGATCTCCAATAATATCTCTGATCCCAATATTCTCTCTGGTTCCCAATAATCTCTCTGGTCCCCAATCATCTTTCTGATTCCCAGTAATCTCTCTGGTCCCAATATTCTCTCTGGTCCCCAGTCATCTCCTTGGTCACCAATATTCTCTCCGATTTCTAATATTGTCTCTAATCCCCAATTATCTTCTTGGCTCCCAATCACCTCCCTGGTTTCTAATATTATCTCTGTTCCCCAATATTCTCTCTGATCCACAATCATCCCCTTGGTCCCTAATCATCTCTCTGGTTACCAATCATCTCCCTGGTCCCCAAGATTTTCTCTGATTTCTAATATTGTCTCTGATCTCCCCCAAATCTCCCTAGTTCCCAATATTTTCTCGGATCCCCAATCATATACTTGGTCCCTAATAATCTCCCTGATCCCCATCATCTTCTTGATCTCTAATAATCTCTCTGGTCCCCAAAAATCTCCCTGGTTCCCAATAGTCTCTCTGGTCCCCAATCATCTCTCTGGTCCCCAATATTTTCTCTGATCTCCAATTATCACCTTGGTCCCTAATAATCTCTCTGGTCCCCAATCATCTCTCTGGTCCCCAATATTCTCTCTGATCTCCAATTATCACCTTGGTCCCTAATAATCTCTCTGGTCCCTAATCATCTTTCTGACCCCCCAATAATCTCTGTGGTCCCCAATATTCTCTGTGACCCTCAATTATGTCCTTGGTCCCTAATAATCTCTCTGGTCCCCAATCATCTTTCTGATCCCCAATAATCTCTCTGATCCCAATATTCTCTCTGGTCCCCAGTCATCTGCTTGGTCTCCAATATTCTCTCTGATCTCTAATATTGTCTCTAGTCCTCAATCATCTTCTTAACCCCAATAATGTCCCTGGTTTCCAACATTATCTCTGGTCCCAAGTATTCTCTCTGATCCCCAATCATCTCCTCGGTCTCTAATAATCTCTCTGGTCCCCAATAATCTCTCTGGTCCCCAATATTCTCTCTGGTCCCCAATCATCTTCTTAGCCTCTAATAATCTCCCTGATCCCCAATATTCTCTCTGGTCCCCAATCATCTCTCTGATCCCCAATAATCTCTCTGATCCCCAATATTATCTCTGATCCTCAATTATCTCCTTGGTCCCTAATAATTTCTCTGGTCCCCAATCCTCTCCCTGATCCCCAATAATCTCTCTGATCCCAATATTCTCTCTGATCCTCAGTCATCTCTTTGTTCTCTAATAATCTCCCTGGTCTCCAATATTCTGTCTGATTTCTAATATTATCTCTGGTCCTCAATCATCTTCTTGGCTCCCAATAATCTCCCTGATCCGCAATAATCTCCCTCATCCCCAATATTTTCTCTGATTTCTAATATTGTCTTTGGTCCCCAATAATCTCCATAGTACCCCCAAATGTCCCTGGTTCCCAATAATTTCCCTTGTCCCCAATAATCTCCTTGATCCCCAATCATCTCCTTGGTACCTGATTATCTCCCTGGTTCCCAATCACCTCTTTGGCCCCCAATCATCTCCTTGGCCCCCAATCATCACCCTGGTCCCCAATATCCTCTCTGATTTTTCTTTTTTTTTTTTTTTTTTGAGACGGAGTCTCACACTGTCGCCAGGCTGGACTGCAGCGGTGCGATCTGAGCTCACTGCAACCTCCAACTCTCTGGTTCAAGGGATTCTCCTGCCTTAGCCTCCTGAGTAGCTGGGATTACCGAGCTGGGTTTACAGGCATGCGCCATCACGTCCAGCTAATTTTTGTATTTTAGTAGAGACGGAGTTTCACTATATTGGCCAGGATGGTCTCCATCTCCTGACCTCGTCATCCGCCCGCCTTGGCCTCCCGAAGTGCTAGGATGACAGGCGTGAGCCACCACGCCCGGCCTTTATCCTCTCTGATTTCTAATATTCTCTCTGTCCCCAATAATATCTCTGGTCCCCAATATTCTCTCTGATCCCCCATCACCCCTCTCTTATGGTACAGTGTAATCCTTATGCTCCACTTTTATCCGTCCCAATATGGACAAACCCTAAGATCATTGAGTACCCAGCATGGAACACGGGTTGCAACCACTGTCACCCTGGCATCAGCAGGAACCTTGGCATCAAAGTCACAGGCCGGAGGACACTCTGCATTTGTCTGCAGGAAGTCAATGCACTTGGACCCTGCCTGCAGGAATGTGGACCGTCAGTCATTTGCATGAGTGCTTAGAAACGGCAAATGAAGGTGTGTTTACTTAGAAGTGAGTTGCATGGGGTGAAGGAAGCCAGTCAGCCACACCTCAGCTGGGTATTTGGTGGTGGAGGTTTCAGAAACTCCCCTTCCTTTGCTTCCGGTGAGCGTGACAGACAACCTCCTAATTCCCGTGCAGCTCGAAAAGGGTCCCGCGAAGAGTGTTTATAGCCCAGAATGAGGAAGTGAGACAAGGGGTATTGCATGGTTATTTTTTCTTATGTCTTTCTCTTTCTCTCTCGCTCTCTATTTTTTTTTTTTTTTTTTTTTTTTTTTTTGAGATGGAGTTTTGCTCTTGCTGCCCAGGCTGGAGTGCAATGGTGCGATCTCGGCTCACCGCAACCTCCGCCTCCCGGGTTCAGGTGATTCTCCTGCCTCAGCCTCCCGAGTAGCTGGGATTACAGGCGCCCGCCACCACGCCCAGCTAATTTTTTGTATTTTTAGTAGAGACGGGGTTTCACCATGTTAGCCAGGCTAGTCTCGAACCCCTGACCTCAGGTGATCCAACCGCCTCAACCTCCCAAAGTGCTGGGATGACAGGCGTGAGCCACCATGCCCCGCCCTCTTTTTCTCGCTTAAAAAAAAAAAAGGTGAGGTTTACATAATGAAATCAATCATTGTAAACGGAATACCTCAGGGGGGTTTATTGCATTCATGCCTCTGTGC